>NC_141021.1:53675000-53732500 GCF_052040795.2 Danio rerio
TTTTAGGATACATTTCAAAGGCAATATTATTAGCACCATTGAGCAATAATCTTTGTTTGATTGTCTTAAAAAAACATGAACGTCTGTAAGAAAAAAAACATTATTTATTCTTTTTATTCATTTTTGCAAATTAAATTTATTTAATACTTTTTAACCCCTGTGCCTTATCAAATTGACCACCCTTTTGTTATGTTAGGGATGAAAACATCCATTGAATTAAACTGCTGTAAAAATGCATCACACATTTTCACATTTTTTGCATAAATTTGTTAATCAACCTGATCAAAACTACTAAATGTTTTTAAAAATTACAGAATTTTAACTTTTTAATTGCTAAATTCATAAACGATGTCACTGATTTAGTGGAAAAAAACACAAAATGCTGTTTTCTCAACATAAAAAGTAATTGAGGACTGTTTTTTTAATCTTTGATCACAGTCTTGAACATGTGACCGATTAGTAACAACATTGGCTTTGATGCATTCTTAGATTTTCATTATTTCTCCCTAATTTACTGTTGGTGGCTGTTTTGTCCCATTGACTTCCATTTTAAGCACATTTGCTGATGCATAAATACAGTCTTTGTTTTTGTTTTTTTCTGAGAGCTGAAATGCGCATTTTGATTTTCTCAGACACGTCAAGTTAAATGCACAAAGGTCACACACACACATGCACACGCTTTAATTTGCTGTTATACTCCATATAAAATCCAGAAACCTTTTTTTTGCACAGGCCAATCTCCTCATGAGACATGTTTTTTTCTTTTTTTCTGTGATTTCCTACATCCTTTGGGATAAAAAAAAATACAATTTAGAATTTTTACTTTTTTTATTTTTAATTTTACAGCATGCCCACTGTAGTGGACCACAGGACCATTTTGTTGGAAACGACAGCCAAACTCACAAAACTGTACAGGACATGGCTGTAAATGGAAATTAATCCAAAATTAATGTAACAAAATCTAAACAAAAGCCATTTTTTACTTTTGTGTTAAAATTCCTGAAACAGATTTGTCTGAAAGAGAGCCGAACTCAAAAAAAAAATCGTAATCCAAAACAAATTTCACATAAAAGCGATTTAAAACTAATTACCATTCTCTAATTGTCTCTATTTCTCTAATTGTCTGATTGTCCGACTCTAAGTCAGAGTCTCCCTTAACTATCTTATAAAGAATCCTCTCTGCTTTAGCTCTGCCTCCTACAACATGCAGTCATTAATATCATTAAGATGGTCCTGGTGTCCACTATAGTGGAAATTTAAAAAAGGATAATATTTTGAAACACAAACAAGTTAACAGCTTTAAGAGCTAAATGTATTGTTCCTGACACTTTAATAAACAAATATATATATATATTGGCATGCCAGCCAATCAAATAACATATTACTAGAAAGCCCAGGATGTCCTCTGAATAGTACAACAGGACTTGACTTAGTAGCTCAAAATATTCAAAGAAAACTCATGAAAACACAATGTCCACTACAGAGGACACAAGTCAAGGGGCAGGGTCTCAGAAGGTTCTAAAGCAGGGGTTCTCAAACTTTTTTCATCAAGTACCACCTTAGGAAAAAAATGTCTTTCCAAGTACCACCAAAATGAGCAGTATTGAAAAACAGTAGCGTAGTAGGCCCAGTAAAGCAGCTGAAACTCTGCACAGTTAAAAAACGGGGCAGATTACCTCTAATATAGGCTATATGTCATTTATGGCATATTATATACATCATTTTTAATACATTTTGAAATGTGTTCATTCTTCCGCGTACCACTAGAAGGAAGCATGCCTACCACTAGTGGTACACGTACCACAGTTTGAGAACCACTGTTCTAAAGGATTAATGGTGCCAACTGATGATCAACAGTAAATATTACACATTTTATTTCTTCCCAACAGGGAAAACCACCAACAATGGAAAATGCATGATTATATGGTGTCAAGGTTTTGTAATAAAAAAATGTGATTATAATGGAGATCAATGATGCAAAAACAGCCAACAATAGTAAATTCGGGAGAAAAAGAAGAAAATGAATCCAAAGCAACGCATTAAAGGCAATGCTGTTTCACATGTCCGAGACTTTGATAAAAAGGTATGAAAAATCCAGTCCAAAATTACTTTTTATATTGAAAATACGTCATTTTGTGTGTTTTTTCACCAATCAGTGACATCATTAATGAATTTGACAATTAAAGAGTTAAAATCCTATAATTTTTAAAAACATTTCGCAGTTTTGATTAGGTTGATTAACAGATTTATGCAAAAAAAAAAAAGTGAAATAAATATTTATCTGATGCATTTTTTTACAGCAGTTTAATCCAATGGATGTTTTCATCCCTAACATAACAAAAGGGTGGTCAATTTGCCCAGAGTGTATTATTGAGGGGATTCTTTTCATTCAAAGCAGTTTCTCAAAATATGTGTCGAAATAAGATTTGTCACCAAAAGTCATTCTGCTGGCTGAAACAGAAAATGTTAAGGCCAAATTAAGACTCAAAATCACCGCAGAGTGGAAACATCCCCAACAGCACACAAGAGTTAATGATCAAATATTAGTGGAAAACTTCAAATCGTCTGACTACATGACTATTTCTTCCCCATTTTTGCTGCACTGCAAACGCGATTATTTACTTCACCTAGGAAAAAAGGGAGTAAAGTTACTTTTTAAGTAAAGTCAAAGTCAACTAATTGTTTTTTACAGCACTGTTAAAGATTTTTGATGATTACACAGCTTTTAAATTTACTGTACATTGTGTTTTTACTGTATGAGCAGGAATATTGTTACATCGGTGTTGAGAAATATCATTTTAGTGCCATTGAAAGAGTGTTTTTAATTTGCTGTGAATCAAAATACAGTAAAAATATATATATATGAGCGTGAGCCAATTATAGAAAATACAGTAGCTCACCATTTGGGCTATTTTACCGTAAATAAGTAAATGGACAATGAATTAGTAGTTTAGTAGTAGTAGTAGTTTTTTTATCATTTGGAATTATAATACAGGTGAAAAGACAAAAAATACTGTATATTTTACAGTAAAGATACGCAATACTGTAAATACACTGACAGCAAGATGAACAGTATATTGTTAACACAGTATATTTGCTGTAAGTTACAGTAAATTGCTGGCAAACTGATCAAAATAAATTGCCAACTATTCCGGCATATGTTTTACGCAGCGGATTCCCTTCCAGCCCAAACCCAGTACTGGGAACCACCCATACACTCTCACACACACTCATCCACTACGGCCAATTTAGTTTATTCAATTCACCAATAGTGCATGTGTGTGGACTGTGAAAGAAACCAAAGCACTCGAAAGAAACCCACACCAACACAAGAGAACATGCAAACTCCACACAGAAAATGCCAACTGACCCAGCCGGGAATCAAACCAGCAACCTTCTTGCTGTGGGGCGACAGCGCTAACCACCAAGCCACGGTCTCACCCGAAAGCATTCAGACCCTCTTAAATTTTTCATTTGAATGGCCCAGCCAGAGCCCCGACTTAAACCCAATTGAGCATTTCTGGAGAGATCTAAGAATGGTGGTCCACCAACATTTACCATCCAACTTGACAGAACTGGAGATGATCCCCAGATTTACGTGGGAAAAACTTGTTGCATCTTTCCCAAAAATACTCATGGCTGTATTAGATCAAAAGACCGCCTCTACTAAATAATGAGTGAATAATGAGTGAAGGGTCTGAATACTTACGACCATGTGATATTTCAGTTTTCTTTTTTAATAAATCAACAAAAATGTCAAAAATTCTGTGTTTTTCTGTCAATATGGGGAGCATTAATGTGGAAAAAAATTTACTTAAATGATTTTAGCAAATGGCTGCAATGAGTGAAATATTTAAGGGGGTCTAAATGTTTTCCGTACCTACCGTATATATATATATATATATATATATATATATATATATATATATATATATATATATATATATATATACACTGTAAAAAAAAACTAATTTTACAACAAAAAAAATCTCTAAATTTTTTACAGTATTTTTTTGTCATTTCAAATTATATTAAAAACTAGTAAAAATGACAAACAATCTCTCTAAATTAACAGTTTGACTTTCATTTTAGGTACTTTATCATTAAAGACAAATTACTGACATTTTAGTTTTTTATACAGAAAAATTACAGTATTATTTATACAGTATTTTTCTGCTATTTTAAAATATATTTAAAAGTCTGTAAAAAATTCAAACAATATCTGTAAATTAACAGCTTGACAGTTATTTTATGTACTATATAATTAATGACAAATTACAGCAATTTTCCTGTTTTATACAAAACAATTGGCGCTATTTACAGTGTTGTTTCCTATTTTTTTAAGTACATTTAAAATTACGTAAAATTAAAGTAATAAATTGTAATTACTGGCTCTGTAAAAAAAAACTTTAAAAAGGTTAAATGACTGGCAGCTACGGCTATAAATAAAATAATAAAATAATAAAATTACGGTAAAATTTCTTTGTTGATATAAAGTGCAAAAAATAATAAATCTACAGATATTTTATTTATTGAACGGATTTGATCGTAATAATCTAGGAAAAGTCTGTAAAATAACAGTGTTTTTCTGTAAACATTTTAAAGAAAATATCTGTAGATTTATTTATTTTTGCACTTTATTTCAACAAAGAAATTTTATCGTAATTTTAAGGTTTTTGTTAGTCATTTGACCTTTTTTTTACGATTATTTTTTTACAGCGTACTGTATAAACACTCACAATAATACATATTTGATCAAACTTTATGAAAAACTAAAGTGTTTTTCTTCAGCTTTGAATTGCTCCCTGAATTCAGAACAAAACACAGGACAGACTCCACACGAGCACCATTTTTTACCATAACTATACAGTGGACGGGCAAACAATGGTCATTTCCTGGGATTAAAAACCTCGAAATGGCCTTTAAATGGCCTGAGAGATACAAATCAATGGGCCAGACAATAAAAGTGCTGCTAGTTTTATGGAGGCCTCCATTATGTCGGTGCCTGCCGGTGTCTAACCGAGGCCCGTTACCCGCCATCCCCCGCTCTATAGTGTAATTAGTTAATGATTACGTAAAGCATCCGTGCAGCGGTGCATTCCTGCTGCTGTTTTTGCTGTTAAGCTGCAGTCAAGCTGCTTTCAGGGTCAATGTTCAGTCAGAGGTTTGCTGGCCGTGGGATTCCAGCCATGCCACCAGATTTGTGTTATTTTATCACTAATTCTTTGTAGGCTGTGAATTTCGCACACTTTGACCTGCATGTTTGAGGTTGAAGATGCATGGATGAAAACTCTTCATGTGTTTTCGTTTATCGTCAATTGCAGGAACGATGCACTAATTGCGATAGGTTGACTTTACTTTAAAAAAAGCAAGATCAATCTCATTGACTTATAATTATTAAGTAAACATACTATGTGGATAATTAATTCATTCATTTTCATTTTGGCTTGGTCTCTTTATTAATCAGGGGTCGCCACAGCGGAATGAACCGCCAACTCATCCAGCACACGTTTTATGCAGGGAATGCCCTTCCAGCTGCAACCCATCACTGGGAAACACTCACACTCTCATTCACACACATACACTACAGACAATTTTAGCATACCTTATTCACCTATACCCCTTCTTTGGACTTGTGGGGGAAACCAGAGCACCCGGAGGAAACCCATGCAAACGCGGGGAAAACATGCAAACTCCACACAGAAATGCCAACTGACGTAGCAGAGGCTCGAACCATTTGACTGGAGAAATGCAAAACTACAAGTCAATGCATAATTATGACGATTATTAGGTTGCTAACAGATTTTCTCAGTGGCTTTGGTGCATTTCTCACTACGCTATTTACATTTGCACAACAGTTTCTGCATTTCTCAAAACAATCAGTCATTTGTGGACATCATAAGAGCAGTTTCTCACTTCTTTCAACAAATTGCAGATGCTTTTGGACATGCATCAATTGCTCTGATACAACTCTCTGCTGTTTATAACATTATCATTGGCTCATGTCATGTCAGTCAAAATGAACTAAACTTGTGAATGCTGAATAGTCACTCCATATAAAACTAATAGTCCTCATTTCATTACTTGAGTCATTACATGCAAAAATGTTGAACTAGTTGTCAAAATCTGTCAAGCAATTAAAAAAAAAAGTTTCATCTTTTTTTCTCTGGAAATGTCTTCTAAATTGAACAATTTGATGACTGATTTACAGACCTGTGTGTGTTGTAGGTTCAGTTCCAATATGTACTGCAATATTGTGTACAGTTGTGCACAGCTCTACCCAAAGGAAGTTTATGTTTGTTGTAAATAAGGGTGTGTATTCTTTTGCACAATGCTGTGAATATATTAGAATTGCAAAGAGCAAATGCAGTAAAAATATGAAGCATACAAATTCAGTGTCTTGTACTCAGATACCTCACTAAATGCAGAGATGTCTCACTTTACTGTTGTTTTCAAATGGCTGTGCAAATAGTCTATAGTGCTGTCTTGAGCATTTTCAGGAAGTTTCACCAAAATCTGACTTTTTTCGCATTGGAAAAATTGAACAGAGTAAACTGACATAATGAAAACATGACTGAGCCTTTTGACTATCGTGTTCATAAACAATGGTGTCAGGACTTTTCATCTTGATGACACTGACACTTTCATTGACATCAATACTTGCTTTTGAGGAATGAGCTATCTATTTGTGCATGTGACGCGCTTTTGCAGGTTATTAACTAGATTTTGCACTTTGTACTAATTGTTTTGAGAAAAGCATTACCTGTTGTGCAGAAATGCGCCAAAGCGATTGAAAAAAACTGTAATCCAATACCTTGCTTCAAGTGCCACCTGCTGGTGGTGTTTATTCGCTCTGTCAGCGTCGAGAAAAAAAAACTATTTTTAAAATATATATTATTATATTGCTTATTTTTTGCTTGGCTTTAGATCAACTGTTTAGTTTGCTCACTATTTTTCAGGCAGTTTTAATTTGTAAAAATCGCCGTATTATTATTTGACAAGTATTTGCACTTAATATACGTTTGAGGCTTTAAATATAAGTACTAGATATTAGCATTAGAAATATTTTGTAAATAATTCTTAAACTGGCAAAATAAGTTCACATATTTATTTAATTAAATGTGTAAGTAAAAGAATAAACAACTAAATAGTACATCCTTCAAAACGAATATCATTCTTTTTTCTAATACTCCTAATAATAGCAATGCTAATAACAACGCACTTTTAAAAATACATTTCATATTTATTATCTATTTATTTTTAATCATTTATTTGCGAATGTCTCCTTTAGTACGGCGCATGCGCAGTCGGTCAGGCGGATCCTCCGATCATGGAGGATGTTGATGTGCAAACCAGCTGCAAACTTTCCTCACTCAAACACTAAACCCGCTGCATTAATCAACCTCCGGTAATTACCTCTAACTGTTATTAATTGTTTAGCGCTGGCGTGTCACGATTGTATTTTAGTGCGATGTTTTACTTAGCCTTTTCCATTGAGGTTTGTGAGCCCGTTGGCTGTTTTTGTTTATTTCCTGTTGCTTGCATCCGAATCTGAACTCCATCCGTAAGCTCGTATACCACATTATATACCATATCTACCTTATTGCATTCGTTTATAGATTTAGTATTCATTTATAAGCAATTGTTGCTGTTCTTTGTGTATGTAAATGAGGATAGCTCCTTTTGGTTAGCTGAGATTGCTAACTCTGTTTATATGTAACGTTAAGTCCTAAAGTGAATCCGAGTTCACTTGGTTTCTAATGTGAACTGCTTCATTTAGTACATGTTCAATATAGCTTAAGTTAAAAATGATAATATATTGAACTCATATATTATAATAAAACTTAAAGGGTTTAGTGTATGCTAGTGATGACATGAAACACAGACGTTATTGTAATATTAATCCATGCTATCAAAGCGATAGTTCACCCAAATATGATGGTTTACTCACTATTTACTCTTTCTCGAGTGCTTGCAAACCTTTATTAGTCACTGTATTCTGTTGAACACCAAAGCAGATATTTTGAAGACGGCTGACTATTGACTTCCATAGTAGGACAACATATACTATGTAAGTCAATGGTTACAGGTTTTCAGCATTTTTCAAAATATCTTATTTTGTGTTCAACAGAAGAAAGAAACCCATAAAGGTTTGAAACAAGTACGGGGTGAGTAAATGATGGAATTTTAAATTTTGGATGAACTGTCCCTTTAAATAAATGTAAATGTACAATAGCAAGTATTCAAACTTTTCCCATTTTTTTTTTAGTCATTCAGAGTACCTAAATTGATTGATATCTTTTTTTACCACCCATTTGTCCAGGTTGCCAGATCCCCTGCCATGAAATCCTCCTTATGACTTGACATGTGTTGGTAAAATGGCTGCTGAGCTGTTCCCTACCAAAAAACTGCCCACCGTCAGTGCCAGCGCCGTCCAGCAGTTCCAGCAGCAGAACGTCAGCAACAACAACACCATTCAGGGATGTAACTGGCAAGGCTTGTATCCCACAATCAGAGAAAGGTGATTCACCCTTTATGCAAAACATAAAAATAAATCTTAGGCTGTGTGCGAAATTGTCTAGTACTCTGTTGGTACTACATTTGAATTTAAGGGTGCTTTCACACTAGCACTTTTGGTCTGCACCCGGGTTCGTTTGACGTCATAGTGCGGTACGTTTCGCTAGTGTGAACGTGTCTTCTGAACTCGTGTGCGCACCTGTAAACTGTACCTGAGTCCACCTGAATAAGGTGGTCTGGGGTACAGTCCATGTGAACTCTGGTACGGTTCACTTCTGATGTGAATGCAATCATTCCAAATAATGCAAGTGTACTGCCAAACTGTACAACAAACTATCATTTCATAACCGTTCGTTCGTTCGTGTGTGTGTTTGTGTCACTTTTCGTACTTTGGTGACAAGCGGGACTGAGCCAGGGCAAACACAGTGATAATGTCTGCTTGCCTCCTCCAAACACAGCTTCTGCAGACACTGTGTGATGTTCTGAATGTTTATAATATTTTTGCAGCAGATGGACATGAGTCGCTTTCTGTATGTCCAAAACAAAAAGATTCAGTAAAGGCTGTAACGGTGGCTGGTAATAATAATTCAGTTTAAATATAATTTGAATGAAGAAAAATAAATTTCAAATTTCAAAAACCAGTTTTAGTGGGATTCGAACTCGGGCCCACTCTCTGCACCACGGTCCAACGCTCAACCGCTAGTCCACGTGATCACTAAGAAGTTTCAGATTTTCACGGCCCTTAATCTCACTCCCAGCAGACCTCAAACAAAAAAAAAATTAGTTATCAATATTTTTAATTAAACTTTAGGCGCCAGACAAGATTTCCTTGCCAAAAAGAAAAACATTTACTAATACCCTGGTTAGCTACAGCCGGCATTCAACCACCTTATACAATACAAAAGAAAAGGATAAATAATAACAACGAAATCGACAAATTGTTGTATTTGTTTGTAAATTGTCTTTATTTTTAATGAACAGTTTTTGCCATTAAAATAGCCGTTGTTGCTGACATGGCATTAGATAAAAATGTTAAAAATATATATGAGTTTATGCTTCGATAGCATTGCAGGTGTTGCTTCAAAATAGTGGCAAGGCAAACTTTATTTATAGAGCACAATTTTACACAACCGTAGTTGATCCAAAGTGCTTTACAATAAAATAAACTAGACAATAAAAACAAAAACTGATATTAAAAATACAAGGAAATGGATATTTATAAAAGTAATACTAAAATACAAATAAAATATAACATGCATGCGTCACTCAAAGGCAAGAGAGTAAGAATAAGTCTTTAAGTTCGATTTAAAAGCATCCAATGAAGGAGAAATCCTGATGTTCAGAGCGAGACTGTTCCAGAGTGTTTTCATTTCATTTATTTGTTTTTTAGAAACTCAGTCATGTTCAACAACGAGCTGATGGCCGATATTCATTTTGTGGTGGGACCTCCGGGAGGAACCCAGAGAGTGCCGGGACACAAGGTAAAAAATGACCAGCTTTGAGTCATCCCATATTTAAAAAAAAAAATACTATCGTAATTTATAGTAAATACTGTAGTGTTTTTTAAGCCATGCTATAGTAAAGTGCATACTGTAATATTAACTATTGTGAACTGATAAACCGTAATAAATACTGTTAATATATATATGTAATATAAACATACACACACAGTTGAAGTCAGATTTATTAGCCCCCTGTTTATTATTTTTTTTCCCAATTTCTGTTTAATGGAGGGAAGATTTCTTCAGCACATTTCTAATCATAATAGTTTTATTAACTCATCTCCAATAACTGATTTATTTTATCTTTGAAATGATGACAGTAAATAATATCTAACTAGATATTTTTCAAGACACTTCTATACAGCTTAAATTGACATTTAAAGGCTTAATTAGGGTAATTAACTGGGCAGTTAAGGTAATTAGGCAAGTTATTGTATAACGATGGTTTATTCTGCAGACTATCGAAAAATATATAGTTTAAAGGGGCTAAAAATTTTGACCTTAAAATGGGTTTTTAAAAAAATTAACTTTATTCTAGCCGAAATAAAACAAATAAGACTTTCTCCAGAAGAAAAAATAATTATCAGACTTACTGTGAAAATTTCTTTGCTCTGTTAAACATCATTTAGGACATATAAAATATAAATAAATAAATTCAAAGGGGGTGAATAATTCTGACTTCAAGTGTGTGTGTGTGTGTGTGTGTGTGTGTGTGTGTGTGTGTGTGTGTGTGTGTGTGTGTGTGTGTGTGTGAATAAATAAATAAAATTAAATGCAAAAACAATAATGTAAGTGCCGTGTAACTGAAATGTATTTTGTACTTCATAAGATTCTCTCTAAACGCATAAATGAATATAACAGTAAACGATTGATGCTTGTAATCTCTTGTTTTCTTCCGCTCTGTTAGTATGTCCTGGCTGTGGGTAGCTCAGTTTTTCATGCCATGTTTTATGGAGAACTGGCTGAAGATAAAGATGAGATCCGGATCCCTGATGTGGAGCCACCCTCATTCCTGGCCATGCTGAAGTATGATTACATAGACACTAATAAACATGAATTAAAAAGCACAAATCCATCAGTCTATCTATCTATCTGTCTGTCTGTCTGTCTTTTTTTTTTAATTAATGTTAACTAGTTAAATTAAATGTATAAAATGTTTCCTCTAGGATTTTTTTCCAGCTGTGGCTCAGGCCTTTTTTTTTTACACAGATCTACTAACTACCTGTGGCGTAATTTCTATGACAAATGTCATGAGTGCAGTATAAGAAGTCGAGATCGCATGTATGTATTAGCCTACAACATGTGGATCTATTTGCTTGCGTGCCGATTTCCTCTGCTCGTGCACAGAACTTCTTGCACGCCCCTCAAATTTAAGCCGCTTCAAGAGTGTGCAGATCTTGTGCGCTCTCAAATAAACGCTAAATGAACAAATAAACAAATGCTGAAGTGCAAATTAGTGCGTTTATGTCTCCAGTATTTATTAGATTTGCTAGGAATATTTATGAATGTCTCTAATAGACCTACAGAGCGATATTAATGCGTCCTGAAGTAAAGTGAAACGGGTATACGTCGTGTTTGCTGGCCTCACTCATCATGCACCTGTCAGTCAGTCAGTATGTCACCTTAAATGCTTAAACAAATGACTCACAGCACTACTACGGTTACAGAACAGTTTGCGCTGTTATAATTCACTTACCTTTTAATACGTTTCGATGTGATTTTTTACCAGCTATTAAAAAGATAAAATGTTTTGAATGAGAAGCTGTAATGTAGGCGTGGCGGGATGAATTTTGGCATGGCGCCCCACCATGGAAGAATGTAGCGTAAACCATGGTATATAAAAACCTAACCGGTGTTAATCAGCTAATTGGACGTAAATATTTTTCTTAATTGAAATAAAACAAAAAATTGTCTCAGAAATATTTTCAAAATTTCACTTAAAAATAAAACAAAAAATGTTTTTAATAAAGTAAACAAACTCGTTTTAATACTTAAATCAATGAATATTTCTATTATTGGTATATCTGATACCATACCTTTTTATAACCCAAACTCCTTTTTATTACTAAAAGAAAAGTTTTGTTGTAATAAATAAAAATAATTAATACAAAACAATTCATTTTAATTTTCTAATAAAATGACAAACACATTTTAAATTTAATACGTCCTCCAGTTCATCTCAAATTAACATCAATTTAGTTTACAGAAGCTTCAAATATAGCAGCATTCAACCGTATATATTCATAAATTTAATATTTTTCCTCTATTTTCAGGTACATCTACTGTGATGAGATCGACCTCTGCGCAGACACTGTACTGGCCACACTGTACGCCGCCAAAAAGTACATCGTCCCCCATTTAGCCCGTGCTTGCGTCAACTTCCTAGAGACCAGCCTGAGCGCCAGAAACGCCTGCGTTCTGCTGTCCCAGAGCTGCCTGTTCGAGGAGCCTGACCTGACGCAGCGATGCTGGGAGGTGATTGACGCGCAGGCTGAACTTGCGCTCCGCTCTGAAGGATTCTGCGACATTGACACTCAAACGTTAGAAAGCATCCTACGGCGTGAAACGCTCAACGCTAAAGAGATGGTGGTTTTCGAAGCGACGTTGAGCTGGGCTGAAGCCGAATGTCACCGACAGGAACTCCAACCCACAATCGAAAACAAGCGACTTGTTTTGGGAAAGTCTATTTATCTAATACGAATCCCTGCGATGGCGCTTGATGATTTTGCTAATGGCGTCGCTCAGTCAGGAGTGCTAACGCTCAACGAAACAAACGATATTTTCTTATGGTACACAGCAGCCAAAAAACCAGAGCTGAAGTTTGTGTGCAAACCGCGAAAAGGTTTAACGCCGCAAAAGTGCCATCGTTTTCAATCGTGCGCTTATCGTAGCAATCAGTGGCGCTACCGTGGGCGCTGCGATAGCATTCAGTTCGCCGTGGACAAACGTGTGTTTATTGCTGGATTTGGTTTGTATGGCTCTAGCTGCGGTTCAGCGGAGTACCAGGCCAAGATTGAATTGAAGCGGCAGGGAGTCACGCTCGGCATCGCCATCATCAAATATTTCTCCGACGGCTCTAGCAACACCTTCTCTGTGTTCTTCGAGTATCCGGTGCAGATCGAGCCGGACACTTTCTACACTGCCAGCGTCATTTTGGACGGCAACGAGTTGAGTTATTTTGGGCAGGAGGGCATGACGGAGGTGCAGTGTGGTAAGGTGACCTTCCAGTTCCAGTGTTCGTCCGACAGCACCAACGGGACGGGTGTGCAGGGTGGCCAGATCCCCGAACTCATATTTTACGCCTGAGAGAGAACAAAAGTCCTATTTAGGATTATTCAGAAACAAAAAGGTTTCTGTTCCTTAATGAAGTGCTGCTTTGATTTTGCACAAAGGCTGCAAAAAGAATTGTAGAGATTACCGACAATCTATATATAGACTGTGTTAGAAGTAGGGTTGTCAAAAGTATCGAATTCGGTGCAAAAATTTAAAAAATGTCCACTTCCTGCTAGGATTTGAGTGCATACTTAAACATTGGCTGATCGGCCACTGTGTTCAAATGCTCAACATAAATGACTGTGACTGGCTGTGAAGATCATCGGTTCATCACTGTTCACCGAGTGCAAATGTTTCTAAAATTTTAGAACCGATTGGTATCGAACTCGATACTTTTGACAACCCTGGCTAGAATTGTTAGAAGCGCAAAGGAAAAGAGGAAAATTTGGTCATTTTACTCAACCTCATTTAGTTATAAACCTGAAGATGATTTTAATTTTTTTAAGTTTATTCATGCAGGTCAGTCGAATTTCAGAAAAAAAATCTAACTTAATAAATTAAAGATATAGTTAACCCAAAATGTTGTTTTTTTATTATTTTTTTTATTTCTTTTTTTTAATTAAAGGGATAGTTCACCCAAAATTTTCTAAAATTTCGAGTTTCGTTTTTCCGCTGAACACAAAAGATATTTTGAAAATTGTTTAAGCATTGAATGAAATACTATGTAACCATAGCCTTTCTTTTTCCTACTATGGACGTCAGTTACCAGTTTCCAAAATTCTTTAAAATATCTTCTTTCTAGAGCTAGGCCGATAAACGATATTATATGGAATGCTGATAAAATGTATGTCAATAACAATGATGAGCTCTGGACTTTTTTTTTTTAACTCTATTTTGATTTAAGAGCCATTCAGACAGCAGTAATGTGCAAAAATGGGAATCTAAAAGTGTGTTGATGTTAGAGATGTATTGGTCAAATGTTATGCCATTTAATGGAGCCTCTGATTTTTATGGCTTCAGTCATTGTTGGGATATTCTTTTAAATCTGGAAGCATTAACAACTGATATCTGAATATATATAGTTTTTGTTTAATGTGGAAAACAATTATTGAGATTTCATTTTTTGCATATCTCTCAGCCCTACTTCTTTCTAGGGCTGCACGGTTTACCGGTACTATGGCAGTATCGTGGCTCCAAAATACTGGCGGTGCCACTGTAGTTTGTAAACCGTAGCATCGTCAATAACGGTCTATCTACAATACATAATGTTGCATGTGGAAAAGTCACTAAAATGCTCACATGTTTGTGCAACAATAGACTATTTTATTTAAATAGTCTGTGCAAAGTGTGTAGAATTGACACATTTTATGGTAGCCTATTGCACGTTTTCTGATGCTTCAGATCGAATCTGAATCAGTTCATTTCTGCTACTGCCAATATGATTTAGTAGCAACAACTGCAACAATTTCGTAAAAAGAGCGACTCTCAAAGTTACATTTTGAATTACTTACCTGACAGTAGATACTGGAAACATTTAAACAGAATTTTTGAACACTTCATAAAGCCTAATTTGCTTGGATAAATGCACATTTTGTTATTAATGCAAATTTCATTTGGTAAAATTTGTGTTTTTATTTGAATGTATTTTTTGTTGGTCAGCTATTTACAAAATGAACAAAAAGAATGAATACATTTTAGGTGAAGTGGCGTGCAAATACTTTTTTTTCAATAATAAGGGAATCATTCATTCAATTCAAGTAGGCCTGTTTCAGTATAAATATCGTATTTCTGACAATTTTCTTCATTTCATGGATTTGAGTTATGAGTTACAGTATCACAATGCTACTTGGTATCACAATACTTCAGCTGGTATAGTATTGTAACAAATTAATGGTATCACAACAACCCTACTTCTTTCTACCACTTTAGTGTAAATAGTGAGTAAATGTTTTTTTTGGGTGAACTATCCCTTTAAGGTCTACAATATACGAGTTTAAAAATTCTAATTATTATTATTTTTTATTCATCAATGATGCATTACGTTGATTAAAAGTGACATTAAGAATATTTCTAATGTTTTATTATATTGTAAATATACATAAATGTGTTGAACTATTCCTCATTTCAGTAAAGGATTCTGTGGAAAAAAGCACTACAATTATTTTTAAAATTTAATAAAAAAAAATAAATGCTTATTTCTGAAGTATCATCTGACATTAAATACTGGAGCAATCATGCTTTTGTTACAGGATAAATTAGTTTAAAATGCATTCAAGTAGAAAAATGACAACTTTTACTGTGTTTTTGATCATGTGCTGTACATGCAGCACAACTCTATAACATGAAGTTAAGGAAATGACCGAATTTTCATTTTTTCATGACTTATTTAGTGAAGAACCGAGATCGTGATGCTCTTATTGAGTTGGATGTGTCTGAGCATTTCTGAAAATGACTTCAGTAAGAGCGTATCTGCTAAAAATAACGTTTCTACACTTTAGGGGTGTGCGAAACTTGTCTGTGACACAATGTGCAAGTGTGTCATTCACTTTTCATAAAACTTAACAAAATCACATTTCGAGAGTTAAAAAGCATCCTAACCCTATTAGAATGAAGTAAGATGTGATTTTAATTCAAGTTATGAAAGCAAAAGAATAACCCTGTGTGGGTTTGTGTATTTACAATATATGCTATACTGATGTATCAACTAGAATAAGTGCCATTTTCTGAATATTACCCTTTAACATGGGATAATAAATTTAATACAGTTCAACAAATAAGAAGTTAATCTTCGAGGAGTTACAGATTATTTAGGTTTAATTTATTTATTTTTTTTGCATTTTGCCGATAACAAGAACTTCAATCAAAGCCAAAACAGAACATTCTTCTTTAGTGTTCAGTTTCTGAATGAATCTGTTTTTGAACGAATCACTTGAGTCGAGGATTCATTGGTCTATTCATTGGCTCCTAATCCTAATCACTCATTAAGACAGAGACTTCCTGCCATCTACTGGCTGTTTTAGTCTCGTGTTTAGTTATCTACAACATTGATTATACAAAATATTGTTTATTTGTTCAAAAATGATGATATAATATTCAATATCGCACACCCCTGCTACACTTCACCATCACATACATCTTCATAAAGCAGGTTTTTACAAGTCACCGCCAGTTTAGACTAACAATAGCCATGCTGTTTCTTGCGCAAAACATGCTTTAATATCTCTAACTCTACTTTGTGAAGTCGCACTCTTGATTTATTCTACCTTGTGTGTCGTACCGTATTGAAACTGTATTTTACTTAACTCTAAAGTATTTGTATAGTTTTTTTACTCAACATGTGAAGCACAATTTGTCCTGAAGCGTTTCACTAAAAGTGTATTTTCTCTACTTAATAGTCGTGTAATCTTATATTTTATAACATTTTGGTGCAACACGATAAATGTACAAGGCGTGAAGTTATGAGGGGTTTTACAGAGAAAAAATAGACTAGGAGAGAGTTAACTAGTGGTGCTGGACAAATATCACTATTATGATTGCTCAAACTTAGGATTTTATGAAAGTACTGAGATGTATACAATCCAGCTTAACATTTTGCCATAAAATGGATTTAAAAAAACTATAGACATTAAAGTAAGGTTTAATTTCTATAGACAGAATGTCAAAGATGGTGGTGTATAAGTATATGTGTGTGTGTATATATATATATATATATATATATATATATATATATATATATATATATATATATATATATATATATTAGCGATGCAACGATTATAAATTTAGATTGTATGATTATAGTCTAAGAAATAATCTCGGTTTCACGGTTCTCACGATTATTTGCATTAATTGATTTCAAAACTCCACTAGTTTATAACTAAAATTATTTAAAATTTGGTTTTGTTGTTCGAGCCTAAATACAAATTTGTTGCCATTTTAAAAGTTTATTTAATTGACTAAAAAAAATCTGTGTGTATTATTGATGCATTTATTGGGTAAAATTGCTTTTTACTGAGTGCTTTTTACAGTCATTCAATGTGTTTTTGGTCATTATCAATGCATTGTCACCTTAATTGAGCGTGTGCAGTAAATCGAAAGTACTCGATTGATCTCGGCTGGTGGATCAACACTCGCCACATGATCGCTCTCATCTGCGTCATTTTTTGTAAGTGGGTTTGCAAACCCTGTGTACTTTCCATTGCTTCTTCCTCAAACTTCAGCCATTTGCAATTTCCGCGGTCACAAAAGCCCCGTCATCTCAACTAGGTGCACCTGAAAGCTTGAACGTGTTGTGTGCGCATCCCTTTATTGGAAATAATGAACTTGAGTGAGCTTGCCTTAATTAATAGCCTCAGTCAGAGTTAGTCCAGTGTGCGTGGTTATTAGTCTCGGTGTACAAACTAGCGCACAGTTGGCATAACTTTGTTTAGTTGCTGCAGATTTGTTCTGTGCAAAAACACAATGTTGAAAAGCCTTTACGACTAATTAACCACGACGAATTAAATAGCGGTTAATAGTGAAACCGGTTAATCGTTGCATCCCTAATATTTAATATAGACTTAAGCTGGTTTGAAATCATCCAGAGGTATTGAATTTTCGTCATAAACTGTAAAAGTGACATATTTATGAGGTAAACAAGCTGAACCACTACACAAAACACTCCACTTTCTAATGTGTCAATTTCAAACCTTAATTGCACTATTTTTTCTGTAACACTGTGGCTCAATTGAGAATCATTGACCCTTGTGATCTTTGTTTTGGTATTTCAAATCTGTCATTCGTGCCTTTTCTGGATTGGGTTTAATGGTGTGAATTACCCAAGCAGTACATGTACACTTTATATTCCTTAGCCATAATTTACTGTTTTTTTTAAACATGCTCTCGTTGTATCCACAGGAAATGTACGCGTGTATGGTTTTCATTCATTTGCTATATTTTAATATACGGCACAAGTGAGGAGGCCTGTTTCTTCTGTACGGTAAAAAAGATGTGCCTGTGAAAGTGCCAAGACTTTATTTTGAATGTGCGAGTGGCTTTTGTGTGACCATGAATAAAGCTAACCTTTAACTTCAGCTTTTTAGACGTCCTGTCATCATTAAATATGTCTTTCTGAAAGAAATTCAATTCAAGTTTATTTATATAGCGCTTTGTGACTAGAACTATGTGCTTTGACACAATCAGCATTGTACAGAGTTGAAGTTCAGTTTAGTTTTCACTGCTGAAAGTTCAAACACTGAAGAGCAAATCCACCGAAGCGCAGCTCCACAAGTAAATCTATTTTGCTTTCTTCAAACTGGCAGCAAAACATTTGAATTTAATTCTCATTTGGAATGGAAGATTTTTCGAAAACCAATTATGGATTTATTAAAAGGAATCCACGTTCTAAATTCTCAGTATGGAATCGAATTTAAACAATGCCAATTTTATGATGTCACATTTAGACAGACACACAAATCAGATATTTTTGTGCAGTGAATATGAACATGCAGTGTCTGCTTTCATGTTTGTACAAGACCATAGCATTTCTACAAAGAATGCTATAGACCATTTTGAGGGGTGTAAACTAAAATAATGGTCTCAATGTACTTCCTGTTTTACATTTTTTCATTTCTATAGTTTCCGAGAAGCCAAAAAGAGCCACATATTGATAAATAATGTTTTGATAGCAGTTTTAACATTAAGTTCTAATTGAATTTCCTCTTGTTACAATTATGAAATAGTTTGATAACAAGCAGGAAATGTTCATGGTCCAAGGACATCACCACATTGAAATGGTCTATATTTTAAAGTAAAATAGAGGACATTAGTGTAAGAAATGGTTTGACAAACTCAAAGTGGCATAAACCAAATACTATTGGCCAATTTTTAAAAAAGTGGACGTGGCTTCTCAACATTCCTACCTACCATTTTAGTTTAAAGACATAAACACACTAAATAAAACTGCATGTCTCATCAGACCATCAAGCAAACCTGCTTTAATGATTGTACACTAGGAGAAAATATGACATTGGTTATGAATTATCTTTCAATTTTGTCTCTAATCACAAGAAAGTCCAACCATCTACATAAAACAGCAATGGATGCATCTCTCGTTCTCAGTCTATTTTGTCTTTTGCTTCTTGCGTGCTTGAAACTGTTGGGTTTTGTTCTTGACGGACTTGATGAGCAGTGATAAACTGGGGTCCATGGTTGATGATGATGCTGATGGAGTGTGTGTTTTGTCCTCCTCCTGTGTGTGTTTGCTCCTCCTCGTCTCCTCCTGACTGTGTTTCTCCTCTCGGCGCCGCTGTTTCTCCTCTAAGATGCTCTGCGTGGCTTTGGTCTTCTTGTAGGCTGGGTCAGACGGGTCCAGGTTGTACAGATGAGACGTGAACATCGCCTGAAAACGTGGGTCTTGAACGTCCACCTGGGGAACAATTAAAAATGGGAGTTAACTATGATGATAACTACACTACTGAAGTCTCCCGGAAATAATTATTTTAGGGGAGTGTTAATGACGGGACACATCAAGTCAATGCCAAACAGCTAGCACCAATGAATCCCAACTGCGTTGTCACCTCGCATTGGCTCGCATCCGGACCAAAAAGCTGCACATGAACACATCAAACGGACGAAAGCCGACTAAAACAAGAATCACTTTCTGCACTTCCACCCTGTTTTCACTTTTAGATTGAAAAATGTCACGCAATATATAAACATATGCATATTTAATACACTTCATGGGATCTGTAAATACACTACAGCAGTGGTATTTCAGGACTCTGACCTTAAAGTCGTCTCCTTCCTCCAGAGGCGTGTTGCTCTTCAGCAGTTTCTTCCTCTTCTTCTTGCTCAGGTTCTGATGCTCAACGATCTTGTCATAGTTAAAGTGTTTGTGTTTGTCGTCTTCATCGTCATCCATCAGCAGCTCCATTTCAGCCTAGAGATCAGGACGAGTTAATCAGGACACCTATTTATTTATGTTTTAATGCCATATCAGCAGCGCTGGCTATATTCATGACCACACTTGTACTCAGTATTCAATATTTGATTTGCTATCATAACAAAACATAAAAATAAAAACGCAGAAAGGTCAAATAAGGACTTTCAATTTGTCCTATATTGTACAATTCCTGCAGAAGACACCTTTTAAAACATTTCTCTTCAAATATTTCATGAATAAAAACAATATCTGATACCATTTACAAATATACATTGTATTAAAATATGTTTTATCATCAAAATATTCTTACAAAACTTATAAATAGGTTTCTCTTCGACCTTTCAATAAGTATGAATCTTGAGGAATCTTGTATGTACAACCAAGTCATGTCCATGTTCCAAATGGTAATAATTCATATTCACTTCATAAAATTTGTTGTTTATACATTCATCCCATTCCATTTAGTTAATCATGACATTATTACCCACAAACACACTTGTGGATTAGAGAAACGCACCTTCCGCCTTTCCATTTCCTCCTGTTCTTCTGGCGTCCGCTCCTCTTCCTTCTTCCTGTTCTTCTTGCTCTCTTTGTTTTTCAGGGACGCTGCAGAGACAAGAGTCATCCTCATTTAAAGGGATCCTTCATTATCAAGTTCAAAGTTCTGAGTTTTTTTTACAGAATACATTTTTTAAATTGAAATAGAAATACTATGGAAGTCAATGGTTAGGGGTTTCCAGAGTTCAAAATGAAGGGTGAGAAAGTAACAATTTTAATATTGGGGCAAACTATCCCTTAAAACTCTGTATGAAATTGAAGTTGCGTAGACTTTTATTTCTGTATGTTGATGTACCTTGGCACTAAAGGTCAAACGACAAAAAATAAGGTCAAGAATCTTGGTGTGACTCTGGAGTCAGATCTGAGTTTCAACAGTCATGTCAAAGCAGTCAGTAAATCAGCATACTATCATCTCAAAAACATAGCAAGAATCAGATGCTTTGTTTCTAGTGAAGATTTAGAAAAACTTGTTCATGCTTTTATCAGCAGCAGGGTGGATTACTGTAATGGACTCCTCACTGGTCCTCCTAAAAAGACAGTCAGACAGTTACAGCTCATCCAGAACGCTGCAGCCAGAATTCTAACCAGAACCAGAAAATCCGAGCACATCACACCTGTCCTCAGGTCTTTACACTGGCTACCAGTTACATTCAGAATAGATTTTAAAGTATTATTACTGGTCTATAAATCACTAAATGGACTAGGACCTAAATACATCACAGATATGCTCACTGAATACAAACCTAACAGATCACTCAGATCTTTAGGATCATATAAACTAGAAGTTCCAAGAGTTCAGTCAAAGCAGGGTGAATCAGCTTTCAGCCACTATGCCCCTCGCTGCTGGAATCAGCTTCCAGAAATGATCAGATGTGCTCCAACATTAGGCACATTCAAATCAAGACTGAAAACACACGTGTTTAGCTGTGCCTTTACTGAATGAGCACTGTGCTGCGTCCGACAGATTGCACTATCATGTTTTTCTCTTCTTCTTCATTCTTTTATATCACATTTTACCTGTTTTTATGTTTTGTTTTTACGCACTTTTATTATTTGTTTTTATTTTTATTTTACTTGTTTCTTTTATTCTCGTTTATGTAAAGCACTTTGAATTGCCACTGTGAATGAAATGTGCTATATAAATAAACTTGCCTTGCCTTACTTACAACTAAAACTGAATATTGAGTAGGAGGTAGGGTTTCCATTTTGCGCATCATTCTCTTCTAGAAAACTAACGGTTAGAGAGGGTATTAATTAAGGTTGGGCGATGTCGACCAATTTGCCATGGTACGATGTCTAATGTGAAACATCGCAATGGACGATGGCATCGTCGTCATAGACAGCGGTGAAATTATTATTTATGAATAATCAATTAATTCATAATGAACTCATTATTTGTAGCCTACCATTTCAACTACCTTAGTCTTTATTTTACCCATAACCAAATCATAAAAAAAAGATAAGTTACACACAAATTACCACCACTTTTTCCATGGAACTCTGGCATAAATAGGCAGAGTTATCCGTGTCTTTATAAAGGCGTCGACAAACTTGGTTGGTAAAAATGGTGCACAACCAACAGCAATCACCCAGTAATATCTGAGGTTTTCGCTAAAATTACTAAGTACAAGCTTGAAAGCGAAAGACTGAAGCAGTGTACTGACCCTGTGACACGTTACCCAAAACATTCAAAAGACTGAAGAGTCGTTAGATAGAGACGAGATTAATTAAATATCATGTTTAACAACTATAATGAGACGTGATCCAGCGGTAAATCCTTGATAAACTGTCCGACGTGCACTGCTCTCTGGGGTTTTGTGCTCAAAGCACCCGCTGACTGCCTACTCGTCCGCATATGCTGGAGTGCTTGACAGAATGTGTGTGTGTGGTCACGTAATGTGCGTTTTCAGCAGTATCGTGTGGAAAGAAGGCTGTTCAGAAATCCTGGATGAAACGTCAGTGTGGATGTGGATCGTTTTCGTTCTAAAATGCCATTTTAAAACTAAGATGCATTAATGTAAACGGGGCCTGAGTGTGTATTTTCTGCGAGTGGTTGCTGCTGCGACAGGGGCAGAGGATCACGATGCCGGCTCAGCATCATGATGTCTATCGGTCATTGGCGATTGACGATGGCATTGTCTATCGACCCAACCCTAGTATTAATATGTAATTACAATGAAAACGCTCAGGTTGATGTCAACTAAAGGACCGCCACTCCAAAAGCAGAAGCAAATGGTCAGGCTTTCACTGAAGATTACTACAACAAACACATTTTTTCAGTGGATTAATTTGCCCAGATTAATTATTTCCCTTATGAATAACAGTGTGAGGTAGCAAAATAAACATTGTAAAAACTAATTTCAAGACAATGCTAAGGCCTGCAAATAACAGCTGGTAGGGACAACAAAAAAATTCTTTCTGAGTCTGTGAAATCTTGAACCCTAAAATCTACATAAACCCCCAAGGCATGACATTTCATTCTACATAGGATGAGCCAATTAGAACACAGCCAGCTATATGTTGTATTTCTAAGGGAGGGGCTGCGATGTATAGGAAGTCAACAGACAGAATAGAAGCAGCATAATGAAGGTTAAAAAAACAAATAAATGACTTTTTTTTTTTATCAAAGCAAGAACATCCATCCATGCACCCCATGAATACTGTTGTTAAATATAACAAAGCGTGAGGTGTCAGTGACCTGTGGATACAAGCTCCTCTGTGAAGAAGGGGTCACTGAGGTCAACATCAGGAGGAAGTTCATCATCGCTGATCTGAAGCTCCGCCTCCACCACTTCCTGCACATCACAAGCAAGTCAGGAGGGCAGAAGTAAGGGTAAAGTCTAGATCGGATACGAGGCCGGCCGGAAGTCTGATATACACATCAATATAGCAACATTTTTCATGACCCTGTATTACAATAATTCATATTTTTACAGTACTTTGATGGTTGGGGTTAGGGTTGGGGTAAAAATACTTTATTGGGTAATTTAATAGATAGCATTAATAATACTCTGTACAACTACTGTTTTTACTTTACTCTGATGGTTGGGTTTAGGGTTGGGGTAGGGGTAGACGATAATAAAATACAATACATGGGAAATTTAATAAATAATATATATAATTCTCGTTAACGTCCGGTCGCAACCATATCTGATCTAGCAACAACCAGAAATGAGGAGCAAACATTGTGGTTATTCCTCAGGAACATGTTTACCTTCTTTCCTTTCCTTTTCTCCTTCTTTTTCTCCTTTTTCTTCTCCAGGAACTCTTCCCATGGAGTCAGTCTGTCTTTGCCCATCATTTTCTTCTTCACGAGGTTTTCAGTTGATTCTTTCAGCCCTTAAAAATAATAAAACATAAAGTGATTAAACTCACCTAAATTTATAAATATATTTGATTGCACTGAATAATATATGAGGCTTTTGTTTACTTAAAAAAATAATAATAATACTTACATATATTACTTTATAATACTTTATACTATACTATAATATATATATATATATATATATATATATATATATATATATATATATATATATATATATATATATATATATATATATATATACAACAGTTCTGTCTGGTTCTTGAATCTGATTGGCTGATAGCCGTGATATATTTAAGTAATATCAGCACCCGTACAGCCTATTTACCCTTTGTGTATTACTCCGCCAACATACAGCCAGCAACAAGCAGACACTACAGATCTAAAGTGTCGTTAGAATCTTTAAAAGATGCTTGCTTAGCTGTTTAACTGTCAGCTGATTTTGATTTGAATGATATGATATGATTTGAATCCAACGCGGAAGAAAGTAGTTCCTCATACAAAAGGGTTTTTGAGACTCTCCATGTTTGATTTTGTTTTTATATACACAATTATGCCGTCAAACTGTTGTATAAACGCAATATCACACTCGTAGCATTGCGATATAGCTGTATATCGGCACTGGTGGGGGCACTAAGGCACTCCAACCAGTGCCGATATACAGCCATATCCCACTGCTACTCGTGTGATATTGCTCATATATACAACGGCTCTGTCTGGTTCTTGAATATAATAGGCTGATAGCTGAGCGATATTCTGCAATAACAGCACTCGTACAACTTCTGTGTATTACTACGCACACACAGAGTGACAGCAGATCAATAAACTCACTACAGATTGATAAATATTGCAGCTGTTGGACAACAAAATGTACTTCTAAGGCTTTTTTTAGTCAAGAATGTAGTTGATTAGATTGCAACTATGCAGTTTATTTATAAGGATAGTGCCTATTTTAAAATCTTTATAATTTTGGAAATTGGCAGCCATACTGAGCAAAGCAAAGACGGTTGCACCACAAGATGGTGACAGAGACCGCATAATAAGTCCTAAGGAGAGAAAAACTTAGCGTTTTCTTTTGGTATTCGAAACTTCGGCTGATCAAATCATTACAGAGCAGGTAAGTGACACTAAGTCGATCTCTCTCTCTCTTGTATGTTGTAGTGCTGTATTTATACCATAGTAATCTGCTAGTGTTTGCTTTGTTTTGTTTTTTTTTAATTATTGTGATCTCCCGATTGCAAGAGAAATACTTGGAAATCTCTGTAGAGTGATGGCATCTCATCCCGTTTAGCCTTATAATCTTTTTGTCGTTTTGTCACCACTCTAGACATTACGCTAGAGAATCATTCAACACTAGCTCTAAGGTGACATTTGTGATGTAGCAACTGTTTCTGTTCTGACGGTCAGAAGAATGGCGGAAGAAAGTAGTTCCTTGTACAAAAGAATTTTTGAAACTTTTTGTGTTTGGTTTTCTTTTTATATACATGATTATGCTGTTGAACTGTTGTATAAACGTAATATCACACTCCTAGCAGAGCAATATGGCTGTATATCGTCACTGGTGGGACACTAAAGCCTGATTTATACTTCTGCGTCAGGTGACCGGCGTAACCAGCGCGGCGCAGGCAACGCGCGTGGCTGTGCATTTATACTTCTGCGCGCTGTCTCTGTCGGTCTGCATTAACACTTCCTAAACGCTAGTTGGCAGTGAGGTGTAAATGTTCCTCTGTGTCGAGTTTCTTCGCTACTTTTTTGCTTTTCCTGAACACTTCCGGGATGTTCAAGTGGCTCAAACTCGCTCATTTTGAGGCAGGAACCGGCGGACGTGCAACAACTTTAACTATGAGGTAAACACAAAACAAAACTTTCCATCCGGAGCTCCTTCACGGGACTCCACACTTGTAAACAATCGTTCGCGCGGCTCTCGGTCCCGCCCAGACTCGTCAGCGCTACTGAGCCGACCAATCACAGAGCTTACGCTACGCGTCGTTGCGACGTGTAGTTACATTTTTTGAGAGGTGCACGTCAGTGACGGCGATGGCCACGTGAAGGGCTATGCTTCAGCGCCGTAGCATACGTCGGTGTTTGATGCAGAAGTATAAATCAGCCTTAAGACATGCCTCCCACCAGTGCCACTATACAGCGATGTTGCACTGCTACTCGTGTGATATTGCTCATATACATCACAAAATTTTAATAAAAAAACTATGTGTTTTTTGTTTTTATTTTATTTATATGTATGATACTATATAATAAATTATTAATAAATCATAGTATATTTGTTACATACAAAACAAATTTGTTGCGTGGGGCTTGTATCTTCTGTTCTGCATCTCAGCTCTTAATACTAAAATGTATTATATTAATAATGTCATTATAACATTACAATTAAAAGTAAATTATAAAGCATTAAAAATATAGTATAGTGTAATTATACATAATATATGTAACGCATACAGAAGTCGATCGAAAAAAGTGAATTAAAGATTTCCTAAGACCAAGCAAGTTTTGTTTCTGGTTTTAGGACGACTTTGATCAAAGTTTTTAATTATTGAACATTAATCTTAGGAATGAGTTGAGAGGTAAACTCTGTTACCTGGCACCCATGTGATCTCCATGTTCATGTTGTTGTCGTCATCCTCCTTCTTCTTGTCTTTGTCCTGAATGCTCTTCAATAATTCTCTGTATTTATCAATCTGCCCTGAGCCTTTCTTCCCTTTACTGGCCTTCTTCTCCTCCGGCAGAGACTCAACCGGCTTCACGGCTGAAAGAACATTCAAAACCTCTAAACAACATCGGCAACAGCTCAGGATAATGTTCACATATGAGTTATGATCGGGGCCACACAGAATCTCTGCACTTTATTTTTGCTATTTTTAGCACAGAATTGTGTGCGGATTTTTGCTAACATAATTTTGAGTGTGTAGGAGCATAATAATAACAAATAATAATACTTTTATATTTTTATTTATGGCTTAAAATGCAAATTCAATGAATTAGAACCACTTGTTATTACAGTAGGCTAATAATTATGACTTCAACTGTATTTATTAATGTATATATATATATATTCAACTAAATAAATATATAACTGTATAGATGAATGACAGGGTTTTTTGCAGATTTCTGGGGGTGCAGATGCAGTCAGGGTCGAGTTTTGACTGACCTTTTGTCTGCTCCTCCTCCTCATCCTCATCTTCCTCACTGGATGAAGCCAGATAAGCCTTGAAGTCCATGTCCAGTAGCTCGTCTTTATTGAACTTGCGGCAGAGAGCAGAAACACGGTCGTGATCCGTCTCATCCCACGTCAGCTCCACCTAAACACACACACACACACACACACACAAACACACACACACACACACACACACACACACACACACACACACACACACACACACACACACGTTAGTAAACGGCAGGGTTAATGGCTCAGATATGAATTCGTGTGCAGCGTCACAGACCTTGGAGGTGGTAGTGGCTGTCGATGTGAAAAGTTTGGGTTTGTAGGAGCCATAATCCACATCCGTCGCTCGGTCCTTTGGCTCATCGTCAAACGTCACATCATCAGGAATGAACCTGGAAAGCAAAAGTAAACAACCTATTGAAGCAATATGATATGGTAAATGATTTGTTCAATCGATTCATTCAAAACCGCTGAATCATTTATAAATGAACAGATTCATTTTATAAATAGATTGAGTCGCTGATTAAAGAAATTAATTCAAAACAGCTGATTCATTAAGAAATGATGAGACTCGCTTTATGTATAGATTGAGGGTGCTTTCACACCTGTGAATCGATTCAGTTGTTCCGAAACAGAGATTACAATTGTTACATTGTTGCTCTTTGCTCTTGGAGCGGTTCGCTTTCACACGGCAAAGTTTCTAATCGGACCAAAAGAGCTAAAACAAGTCACGTGCGAGTAAACTCTCCTTACATTGGTCAGAGTGTCAGGGTTTATTTTGCAGTGTCCCGCTCAGCTGTCAGGAGAGGTGGTGGTTTGGTGGTGATTGACAGGGTGCGAGCGCGCGACGTGTCTGAGGAGAGACACGGTGGGGAGGGGTGAGAAGGGTGCGTGACGATGCCTATTTGAGGACCGGGAGGGAGACGCGAGATTACCGGGAGATCATCACTCATTTGCGGGCATCCAGAGACTCGCGAAACTTCCCGCCCTACTCATAATTCTCTCTTCATATAGCCGTAAGCCTATTACATATCCATAAAACACTGTAATATAACCGCGCTCGGATCGGATCGCTTTCTCACTGCAATCGAACCGCTCCAGGGTTCGTTTCAATCGAGCCGAGACCACCTCATTCAAGCGATCTCAGATCGATTAGTTTGGCGCGGAACAGAGCGCGATTGCCCTGTTCACATATGCCAAACGAACCGCGCTAACTGGGCAAACGAGATACGTTCCAAAACAAAAGTGTAGGTGTGAAAGCACCCTGAGTCTCTGACTCGAATGATTCACTCAAAACTGCTGATTCATTAAGAAATGAAGAGATTTTCTTTATTAATAGAATTTGTCACTGACTCAAAGATCCATTCAAAAGAGACTCACTTTCGAAATGATTCATTCATAAGAGCCAATTCAGTATGAAATTAAAAGAATCATCTTATGAATAGATTGAGCCATTGAATCAAACAATTTATTTAAAGCAGCTGATTCATTAAGAAATTAATTGATTCTCTTTAAGAATGCATTATCGAGTTAATGACTCATTCAATTCATTGCAATCAGCTGATTCATTAAGAAATGAAGAGGCTTGCTTGATGAATACATTGAGTTTTGATAAAAAAAAATAAAAAACAATTGTCATTTTAAACAAAAGTTTTGAGTGTGTGTATGTGTATGTGTGTGTGTGTGTGTGTGTGTGTGTGTGTGTGTGTGAGTGTGTTAATGTAAGTTTCTGACCGCAGGTCAATCATGGAGCAGCTGGTCTCATACTCAATGCCGTCACACTCCTCGTAAATCTTCGACGCCGTTTCAGCAGAGTCACACTCCACCACGGCATAATAATACCTCAGACGCTTGAACTGATAGTCGCGCACTTTCTCTCTGTAGATCCTGAAAAACACACGAAAGACATTCATTGTACATCTCTGAACTGACTTACATGATACAAAAATTATGTTTAATATTTCAAAGGTTTAATATGTATATATATATATGGTTCACCCAAAATGAAAATTTCTTACTATTCACCTTAGTTTATCTTCAAAACACAATAGGAGATCCTCCCTCATCCTCTATACACAAGGTCCTGAGACGATCAAAGTTCAGAAAAGAAACCAAAAACATTGTCAAAACTTTGTTTGTGACTTCAGTGTTTCAACTGTAACCCCACTGCTAAAGAAACCCAACCTGGACCATACGCTACTTGAAAACTACAGACCAGTATCCCTGCTTCCATTCATGGCCAAGATTCTGGAGAAAGTAGTGTTCAATCAAGTCCTGGACTTTCTTACTCAAAACAATCTCATGGACAACAAGCAATCCGGCTTTAAGAAAGGCCACTCAACTGAGACTGCCCTGCTCTCGGTCGTGGAGGATCTCAGACTGGCTAAAGCAGACTCTAAATCATCAGTCCTCATTTTGCTGGACTTGTCAGCTGCTTTTGACACTGTCAACCACCAGATCCTGCTATCTACGCTTGAGTCACTGGGCGTTGCGGGCACTGTTATACAATGGTTTAGATCTTACCTCTCTGACAGGTCATTCAGGGTGTCTTGGAGGGGAGAGGTGTCCAACCTACAGCATCTAAACACTGGGGTACCTCAAGGCTCTGTTCTTGGGCCACTTCTCTTCTCCATCTACACATCATCTCTAGGACCAGTCATCCAGAGACATGGATTCTCCTACCACTGCTATGCTGATGACACCCAGCTATACCTCTCTTTTCATCCTGATGATCCCTCGGTTCCAGCTCGTATCTCAGCCTGCCTGTTGGATATTTCACACTGGATGAAAGATCATCATCTTCAGCTGAACCTCGCAAAAACGGAAATGCTTGTAGTTTCTGCCAACCCGACTCTACACCATAACTTTTCAATCCAGATGGATGGGGCAACCATTACTGCATCCAAAATGGTGAAAAGCCTTGGAGTAACGATTGATGACCAACTAAACTTCTCTGACCACATTTCTAGAACTGCTCGATCGTGCAGATTTGCACTCTATAACATCAGAAAGATCCGACCCTTCTTATCTGAACATGCAGCTCAACTCCTTGTTCAAGCTCTTGTTCTCTCCAAACTGGATTACTGCAACTCTATACTAGCTGGGCTTCCAGCTAACTCTATCAAGCCTCTTCAACTGCTCCAGAATGCAGCAGCACGAGTTGTCTTCAATGAACCTAAACGAGCACATGTCACTCCGCTGCTAGTCCGTTTGCACTGGCTGCCAGTTGCGGCTCGCATCAAATTCAAAACTCTGATGTTTGCCTACAAAGTGACTTCTGGCCTAGCACCTTCTTATCTGCACTCACTTCTGCAGATCTATGTGCCCTCCAGAAACTTGCGTTCTGTGAATGAACGTCGCCTCGTGGTTCCATCCCAAAGAGGGAAAAAATCACTTTCGCGAACGCTCACGCTCAATCTGCCCAGTTGGTGGAATGAACTCCCTAACTGCATCAGAACAGCAGAGTCACTCGCTATTTTCAAGAAACGACTAAAAACTCAACTATTTAGTCTCCACTTCACTTCCTAAGCTGCAATTGCCTCTTTGAATATCACACTAATTGTACAAAAAAAAAAAAAAAAAAAAAAAAAAAACTACTAACACTTCCCTTCTTAGACTTTACAGACCTGAAACTTGCCTTTAGTACTTATTCATTGTTGCTCTTAGTTGTGTAAATTGCTTCCTTGTCCTCATTTGTAAGTCGCTTTGGATAAAAGCGTCTGCTAAATGACTAAATGTAAATGTAAATGTAAATGTAAATACAAAGCTCCAATAAAAATTTGGTTTACCAAAATAAAACGGAAAAACAACATCTTTGTTCATTAGGTCAGAGTTTGCATTTACTATGGCCAATGCAACATATTGCTTTAAAAGTCAGATATTGGTGCACAGAGTGATTTTTATATGTTTTTTTGTACACAAACTGGTTTGCATGATTACAGTCGAACCACTGAAGTCACATTGAAAGTTTTGAACCTTTAATTTTCTGGATTTCTCAGAACCACTGCTCTCTATAGAGGACGAGAGCTTTCTGAGTTCATGTCAAATATCTTATCTTTTAGAACAAACGCAGATCTCAGGGGATTGGAATGACATGAGGGTGAGAAATTAATAATAAAAGCAAATTTAACATTTTTGGGTGAACTACCCCTTTAACACACTAGGAGGACAGAAAGATAGAGTGTGTGTCCTTTACCTTTGCTCATCAGTGTCTGCGTCAGGGTTTTCTGGGAGGCTGCTGAGCTCCAGTGGACCCTGAGTCTGTTCAGCGTGAATCCTCTCCTTCCCAAACTCAGACGGATAGACCTGACAAAACAACACAACTGAGAATCACATCTGACTGAGCTGATTGTGAGGCTGTGGGAGAAGGTGAAGGAACAGTTACCGTCACGGACAGCACAACGCCTCCTTTGGGCTTAAATGAGTTGAAGAGAGCCAGGAGATCTTTAGCCTTCAGTCGGTCCCAGTCCATGTTACAGACCGCCAACCGCCGGGACGTCTAAACAGACACACAGAAGATTACAAATACACAAATTCTGAGCAAAAATCGAAAAACTTACACAGACAAAAGTTTGTTTATTTGTATTATTTTATAAATCGCTCAATTTCTGTAATAAATTTATATGTTCAATAGTATATATTGCATTTTATTACTAATGCAATATACAGTTGAAGTCAGAATTATTAGCCCCCTTTATTTTTTTTTTTCTTCTTTTTTAAATATTTTCCAAACGATGTTTAACAAAGCAAGGACGTTTTCACAGTATGTCTGATAATATTTTTTCTTCTGGAAAAAGTCTTATTTGTTTTATTTCAGCTTGAATAAGAGCAGTTTTGAATTTTTTATGAACCATTTTAGGGACAAAATTATTAGCCCCTTTAAGCTATATTTTTTCTCGATAATCTACAGAACAAACTACTGTTATACAATAACTTGACTAATTACCCTAACCTGCTTAGTTAACTTAATTAACCTAGTTAAGCCTTTAAATGTCACTTTAAGCTGTATAGAAGTGTCTTGAAAAATATCTAGTCAAATATTATTTACTGTCATCATGGTAAAGATAAAATAAATCAGTTATTAGAAATGAGTTATTAAAACTATTATGTTATCCGTTAAACAAAAGTTGGGGAAAAAATAAACAAGCGGTCTAATAATTTAGGGGGGCTAATAATTCTGACTTCAACTGTATATTACCAGAGATGGATTTAACCAATAAGTGAGGTAAGCAGATTATTAGAGTCCCAAGAAAATTGGGGGCCCCCAAATAAATACCTAAAATTGTACCTATAAATATAAATACATATTTTCTATTTGTATAATATAACATTTTCTAAACATAATTGTTTAAATAACTCATTTCTAAATCTCTCTTTATATATATATATATATATATATAATTATTATAATTAATTTTTGCCATGATGACAGTCAGATAATTAGGCAGGTTAGGGTATAACAATGGTTTGTTCTGTAGACTATCGAAAAAAATAGCTTAAAGGGGCTAATAATATTGACCTTAAGATTCATTTAAAAACTTTTAAAAAGATTTTATTCTAGCTAAAATCAAACAAATAAATCTTTCTCCATAAGAAAAAATATTATCACACATACTTTGAAAATATCTTACTCTGTTAAACATCATTTGGGAAATATTAAAAAAAGAAAAAAAACATTCAAAGGGGGCTAATAACTCTGACTTCAACTGTGTGTGTGTGTGTGTGTGTGTGTGTGTGTGTGTGTGTATAAATATATAAGATTAAACATTTCTAAATCTATGCAATTGCTTTGTACTTCATTCCATAACAAATAAATAAACAGCAAAAACTGTTTTTACTGTGTTACAAAACTCAAATAAACACAGCCGTGGTGAGCAGAAGCACATTCTCTCGACAGAAAACGAAACATTTTCAAGGCATTTTTCTTACATCATCACTGCGTGGAGCGTCTTTCCACATCTCTCCCCAGTCATGCTCGATCTCCTCCTTCTCACGCTGTAGCAAATCCTCCACCTCATCACCTTCATCCTCCTCGTCTTCATCCGAGCTGGTCTCAATGTTCCCCTTCCCTCTGGCCAGATCAGGCCCACTGTCACTCTCTTCTTCATCATCATCATCATCATCATCATCATCCTCTTCAACACCAGATTCCACATCCTCATCTGTAAAACCCATAGAGGTGTTATTAGAGGTGTAGAAGACGCACCAAACACGAAAGAAAACGCCCCGGAGTTTGACGTCATCCTCCTGTGACACTTTCACTATCCCGCATTCAGAAATGATTCCTCACAGCAAACCTAAACAATCTGTAGCGACAATTTCACACACGGCGTGTCTCAATGATAAAACCAAGAAGAAAAAAACAGTTTCGACGTTTCCCTGCAGTCACTGAATTGTTGCATGGATTGCGTCATCAGATTCTGCGCTCCTATTGGTTCTTGGATTGACGCTCATTGTAGCTGTTGACAATGCAGGAAAGTGTCTTTAATCTTCTGACACTGCCAGAACTTCATCTGAGGAAAAATCTGATCGCAACGGGCACTCAGAGGCTGTCAGTGAACATGTCAAACCAACGATCAAAGATCACCGATTTTAGCCCAGGATTTCAGAAATCTTTTAAGATTTCCCAAATTTGTCTCAGATGACAAAATCCTTGCTGAAATCTCACAGTGTGAGCACGACTTAAGCCAAGACAGTCCCCAATAAAGAAAAATTAATCGATTTGCAATGAATATTGGGCCAATAGGAAAAGCTTACCTTCTTCATATACTCTCACTCCCTTTTTAGTTTTCTTTGCTTCTTTATTCCTCTGGATTTTCTGCTCTTCTTCTTGTTCAGATTCATCGCTCTCCCCCTCCTCCTCCTCATAATCATCATCATCCTCCTCAACTTCAGCTTCCTTGTCAGCCTCGAAGCCTCTTTTCTCTTTCTGTTCTTCCTCAGTTTTTTCTTCATCTTCATCATCATCATCATCATCAGACTGTTCGGAGTCAGAGAGCTTGTAGAAGCGCTTCAGGTCCTCAGTGGAGGTGTGTTTGACGGGTCGACCGCGTTTGTCCACCGTATACTTCAGTTTGAAGCGCTCATCGTGAAACATGGACTGGAAGCGCTTGTCGATCTTGATTTTGCGCTCTTTGTTGGGCATCTCCCAGAAACGAGGGTCCTTCTTGACCTTAGAGAAGCGATCATCGCCGCTTGCAGTGTTTTTGGAGGTCATGATGCCAAACTGGAAGCAGAAACCTGTGGAAAAAACAAAACAGAAAAAGTTTATTTTAGGTGCAAGAAGAAACACGACTTTCAGGCACCATTGGAATGTGTCATGTGTTTTATTATATGTATTTATTTTGTTTTATTCATTTTCCTTCAGCTTAGTCTCTATTTTAGAGGTCGCCACAGCGGAATGAACCTCCAACTATTCCAGCATATGTTTTATGCAGCGGATGCCCTTCCAGCCGCAACACAGTATTGGGAAACACCCCATAGGCGGAGCGTGTGTAAGACTTGGGAAGGCTTAGCTTACTTTTATTATTATTATGTACATTACAGGTCAGGTTATTATTATGTACATTTGGGGTCAGTTGATTTTAAATGTTTTGAAATAAGCTTCTCCTGCTCACCAAAGCTGCATTTATTTAATCAAAAACACAGTACAAATTGTAAAATTGTGAAATGTTATTGCACTATAAAATTACTGTTAAAAAAAGTTTATCATTTCATTTAATCATTTATTTCAGTGATTTTAATAATGAATTTTCAGCTTCATTCCTCCAGTCACACTCTAATATTAATTATTATTATTATTAGTAGTAGTAGTAGTAATAGTAATAAAAGCAACAAGGAGTAATAACTTCATTTGAAACTACATAAAGTGAGTAATAAATATTTAATAAATAAGTATTTAACAATTTAACCATTTTTCTTCATATTTAATTAATGCCGCCTCGATAAACAGAATAATTTTAATAAAAATGTGAAATAAAATGATTAGTTAATAAAAATAAACTGAACCCAAACTTTTGACCGGTAGTGTAGATCAGTGGGTGAGTTTAATAATATAGTTCTCTCTTCTTTATCAGTCACAAATCTTTTTAAATGCATTAAAGAGCAGAGCATATATATTAGGCCTACCCTGGAGTTTGTTTCCCCTCCGCCTATGAAACACCCATAAACTCTCATTTAACATAATAGTTTAATTTGTAAATAAAGACAAGTTACATTGTCAATCAAACTTTATTTTAATCAAATGTTGACATTTTTTGTTGTCGTTTGAAACATTAAACAACTTGCTTTGCATTTATTTTGCAAATTTAATGTGATGCAGACATGAAAATGAGAAGTTTTGCATTTGATTTCATAATAAACACAAACACACTACACAAATGCAATGAAGCTATTATAATGCAAACTAATTATGGAGACAAAAAAGTGGTTCAACTTCTTTTTAAAGAATAAAAAAGTTAAATAACACAACGAATCAGCCTAAAATCAACTTTCAGATAAGCAAACAAACAAATAAATTCTGTAGATTATTTTTTTAAAAGTTTTTCCCCACAAAGGCTCTCTCAATAACAGAGCATATAGTCAATTGATACTTAATATTGCTATATATATATATATATATATATATATATATATATATATATATATATAATGTTTTATGTTAATTGACAGAATGTGTTTTCTTTCCTCTTATTTCCACCGCACACATCTGCACTGAATTGCTTCATTGACAAGTAAATAAAACAATGAACGTTTCGCTACGTGTTCACTAATGTATCACAGTATTGCTATTAATGAAACACGCTCAAACATTCAGTCATAACTGACTGCACGACAAATAAAAGACTTATTTAAAGGCCAGCACTGACCTGCTGAGTTTTCGTGCGATATTACAGCTCCGAGCTTAGCCACACACGTGTTTACCCGTGATGCTTCACTCTTTCCGTGACCACGTTTGAAGCTCCGCCCTTACTTGACTACGGCGAGACATAAAGCTCAAAACACACCGGACGACGACGGACATAACAAATCTGTGGGACGATTGTACATTTACATTGATTCATTTTCTTTTCGGCTTAGTCCCTTTATTAATCAGGGGTCACCACAGCGGAATGAACCGCCGAATGTATATTTGTATTAAATTTAATTAAATACAGATTAATTAAGTTCTAAACTGATGTCAGTTTAAACCTTAATTAATCTAAAAATGTTAAAAAAAAAAAAAAATCTAACATAAAACCAAAATTGTTCAACATTACTAGAACATTTGATGAAAATAAAATAAAAATACTCTACAATATTACTTCAAAAATTTATCAAAACCTATTAAACCTATAACAATTAAAAAGTTCTTTTTTATATATATGTAGTTTCATAAAAAAAATTAATAACCGAAATAAAAGTGTGAAAATGTAATCATATTTTACTTTAGCTATAGTTCAATATTAAACTGATGTACAGTATTACCTTTTAAAAACTAAAAGAAACACAAAAATAAATTCACCAAATATCAGCATTACAATCATTTACTAGTTAAAATGAAATGGAAAATATAAGATAATATTAAAGTATAATGGTATATTTTTCTTTACTTATATAGGATTAGGCTATATTAAAGTATAATGGTATATTTTTGTTTACTTAAATAGGATTATATTAAAATATAATGGTATATTATATTTTTATTGACTTATATACCATTATATTACAGAATTTAAAATATATATATATTTTAAATAATCAATTAATTAATCAAAAATGTCCATAAATTGACTTAAAACGTTACTTAAAATTAACTTTAACTGTTATAAAATGTAAAGTGTTAAAACACACACACGCACACATTTTTTACAGTTTGTACTTATTTTTATTTAATGTAAATTACAGTTTCAATTTTTTATTACAGTTTTTAATTTAACATACATCGTTATACAGTACTATATAAACATAAATTCCTGCAAATTATCAAAAATCTAAAATCATACACTGAAAATATCCTAAAGTTTACTATAATAACGCTGACCTGGTGCTTTTACTGTATTTAGACACTTTTGCAGTTGTAAAATGGACGCTGTTTTCTATAGCACTTTACCTAATATAATAAATCTAATCTAATCTAATCTAATCTAATCTAATCTAATATAATATAATATAATATAATATAATATAATATAATATTATATAATAATATAATATAATAAACCTATTTTTCACTGACTCCGATCCGTGTTCCAGTGTTCTGGTTGGTTTGATCCACTCCATATTTTACCTCAGACCTCTTGCTGTTGTCTGACGCAGAACTGAAAGCTCTGCACTCACAATCACGCCAAAAAAATGTGTTCAAAACAGTTGTGTTTTAGTCTAGTTACATGTTAAAATGTACTAATAAATAAATCAGGAATGATGAACGTGTCCGTGAAGAGTCTCCGCGGTGTGAGCAGAACATGGCGGAGTTTTTCCTCCAGGCAGGGAATGAATGTGTTTGACAGGAGCATGAAGCGCAGGCAGAAGGATTGGGCTTCATCTTTACTGGACAGCAGCAAATACGATTACCTTCGAGAAGAGGTCAGATAATGTGCACAATGTTTGTTTAATATTAGAGCAAAAAGGGTTGTGTGTGTGTGAACTTGTGTTTTTGTTGTGTTTGCAGGTGGGCAGCAGAGTGGCGGACAGAGTTTACGATGTCGCAAGGTCACTATGCTTAACATGCTAATATAAAATTAATAATTCTGGCAAATATTCAATTATGGTATTTGTTTTACTTCGTGTCATCATGACTTAATTTAGTTTTGCGAGATAGAAAAGGAGATATCTAGCAGAATGTCTAGTCTGCACTGTCCTATAAAGGCAGCACGCTTTTAAAGTCAGCGTGAAATCAAAATTAATAATCTTAATTTTGCTAGCTCAAATTGTTATTCTTAAAGTGAATAATTAACCAGTGAAAGTTATGGCACCGGGAAAATCAGTTTGTTTTGGTAATCTTCAATGAAAGTCTGACCATTTGCTTTCGCTAGCTGGCAGTATGTATTTGTGTTCCTGTGTCGTGTTTCTTCATGGTTGTTTAGTTTTTTCTAAACTATCTTAATGTACAAGTAGCTGAAACTTGCTCATTCAAAGGTGGAAGCCAGTCGATGTGCAAAAACTTTAATCGTCAAGTACACAAAAAAAAGTTTCCATCTGGAGCTCCTTCACGGGACTCCACACTTTTAAACACTCGCTCCAATGGGCTTGCTGCTTTTAGCACCGCCCACACTCGTCACCAATCACAGAGCTTGCTCGACCATGGCTCTACACGTCGTTGCAACCTGTAGTTACATTTTTTGACTGAGAGGTGTGCGTCAGCGAGGGCTATGCGACCGCGCGAAAGCTGTGCCATCGAATACACATAAAGCAGAAGTATAAATCAACATCCTTTACCATTAGTTTGCCACGAGGGAATGATGTGCAAAATGAAAGCCCCACCCCTACTTAAAGGGCACCTAGGTTACCCCTTTTTTCAGATTTAATATAAGTCTTTTGCGTCTCTAGAATGTGTATATAAAGTTTCAGATCAAAATACCCATCAGATTTTTCATTATACCTTTTACAAGATGCTGTTTTATACTGATTTCCAGCAGGGGGTGGTTTTGTCGTACTGCGCCTTTAAGACGAGTCTTTCCCGCCTACTATTTCTACATGCCTCCTCCCTCAGCTGCGTCAGACAACAGACAGACTTAAAGGAAGAAGGTCTCACGTAGCGTTTGTGAGATACTACAGTAAGAACTAACCTTTACTAATCAGTATTGTGAAGTTGCATTGATGAGTCACACACAATATCGTTACAAAGTTAACGCGCGCGACACACACACACACACACACACACACACACACACACACACACACACACACACACACACACACACACACACACACACACACACACACACACACACACACACACACACACACACACACACAGGCAGGCAGACAGAGCGCGCTTAGTTTAGTTAAGGCTAACCTCAAGTACTGTGTGGATATCTGTTATGCTGATGTACAAAATAAACCTGATTTAACTTCCACAAACCGGGATTGAAGCGTCTTCTTTTATAATTGTTCTGACACGCGGCTGTGCTGATGAAGTAAAGCTGAAGTAAAACGCTGTAATTAATTACACACATACTCTGTTTTAAAACACTTTAAACATGTGAAACTTACTCTTAATCACATTTGATGATGATTGCTGATCCTAGCGAACAGAACAAATCTTTTATTCCCGGTTGCTTTGCGTATGTCTGCCTGGTCTTGTTGACATATACACGCGACTACCGGAACATGTTAATGCGCGCAGCTGTCAATCAATTCGGTGGGCGGGGGGATCGCACACCTACGTAATGGTGCGATCGATTTGAAAACAGCTCCAATTGGCTGACCCTTTTTTTGTAGTTAAATTGAAACAAAAGGACTGGGTGTGTTCATATCACCCCAGTATGACGGTCTATACACTATACCAACACACAGATCTGTCCAAACAGCTTGAAAAGTAGATTTTTTACCATAGGTGCCCTTTAATATTCCATTTCAGTTGGAAGTACATCGACATAATAAAAGTCTCAGCAACTTCCGGTTCCATAGTTTAATGATTTTACATTGCACATTTTGACACCCTTGTTTTTATGAAACGGGACAAAATTGAACCTGGAGACAGAACAGATGTCATAAAGGCTGATTTAGGATTTAAAGTCTGTGTGAACATGGAGAAAGAAAAAAACTATCATAAGATAGGGAACTATAATATAAGGAACTATTTAAATATCTAAAATAAAAAGAATTGAGAAAATTGCCTTTAACTTTGTCCAAATAAAGTTCTTAGCAGTGCTTACTACGAATAAAAACTACATTTTGATATATTTACATTAGGAAATTTACCAAAAAATGTAAAATAACACAATCTTTATTTAATTATCAACTGATTTTTGGGATGAAAGGATTGTTTTATATATTTTTAACCCATACAAGTATATTTTTGTCTATTGCCAATATATGCCCCTGCATAATAAGGCTGGTTTTGTTGTCCAGGGTCACATTCATTCATTTTCTTGTTGGCTTAGTCCCTTTATTAATCTGGGGTTGCCACAGCGGAATGAACCACAAACTTATCCAGCTTTTTTTTTATGCAGCGGATGCCCTTCCAGCTGCAACCCATCCCTGGGAAACCCCACACACACACTCATTCACTACGGACAATTTAGCCTACCCAATTCACCTGTACCGCATGTCTTTGGACTGTAAGGGAAACCGGAGCACCCGGCGGAAACCCACACGAACACAGGGAGAACATGCTAACTCTACACAGAATGGCCAACTGAGCCGAGGATCGAACCAGCGACCTTCTTGCTGTGTTGCAACAGCACTACCTACTGCGCCACTGCTTCGCCGTCCAGGGTCACATATTAGCAATTAAAACTAATCATTAATAGAAATTTAATCGGGTAGAGTGAAATATTTAAAAGCAACTATTCCAGCTAAATATAATCAATGCAATACGTCAAATTTCCTGCAGACATGGCAATAATGTATACTACTGTATGTCATCCAATAGTTCTGTGTGATGAATAGTTGAATTGGAAGTTATTTCGGGGGATTTCAACAGCTCTAGACTCCGTTCACTTTCATTGTAACAGAAGCTTTGGAATTCTGACTAATATCTCCTATTAGTTTTCACCAGAATAAGAATAGTACTGTGGGTTTTGCAGCGAAAACATGAGTTCCAGTAAACAATAACAAAACATACATTTTTGAATGTCATTACAGGACTTTCCCTCTGGCTCTGGATGTAGGATGTGGAAGGAGCCACATCGCAGAGCATTTGAGTAAGGTAAAACTGTTCTTAGTCTGGCAAGTATCCATTATTTAATCCATATTTTCGTGCAGAAAAAAAGTAATTTGAGTCATGAGAAGCTTGTAATCTTCACTTTATTGAAAAGAGCAGCGTGCACATCTTTTTTTGTGTTTTTCAGCAGAATTTTTAAAGTTATATTCCTAAATTAAACGCGTCTTATGGTAACACGGATTCTCTCTCATTTCAGGAGGTTGTCGAACGTCTCTTTCTAACAGACATTTCAAGCTCGTCCCTGGTAAGAGACTTCTTGTTGCTTTGTTTTATTTGCAAATGCAAAATACTGTAAATATGTGCATTATAACTGCGTTATTATGCCCATTCTAACAGTCAAAAGTTTGGGGTCAGCAGGATGTTTTTGTAAGAAATTAATACTTTTATTTGGACATGATGCTAGTTCAAGATGCTGGTATTTAGCTTAAAGTGACATGTAAAGGCTTAATTTGGCAGGTTAGGGTAATTAGGCAAGTCACTGTATAATGATGGTTTGTTTTGTAGACAATTGAAGAAAAATATAGCTTAAAGGGGCTAATAATTTTATTAAAATGGTTAAAAAAATAAATAAAAACTGCTTTTATTCTAGCTGAAATAAAACAAATAATACTTTCTCCAGAAGAAAAAATATTATAGGAAATACTGTGAAAAATGTCTTGCTCTGTTAAACATCATTTGGGAAATATCTTTAAAAGAAAATTCACAGGAGGGCTAATAATTCTGACTTTACCTGTATATGACTGAGATTTTCTTGCTTTTTTTTTTCTCTCCAGAGGAACAGGAAGAAAAGTGATATTCCCGCTCAGTGTGTGATGGCAGACGAGGAGTTCCTGCCCTTTAAAGAAAACACATTTGACCTAGTGCTCAGCAGCCTGAGGTACCACACCACCCCAGTGCATGATGGGGAAATTTAGGAATGAGCTGTTATTTACAAACCCTTATTTGTCTCCTCAGTATGCACTGGATCAACGACCTTCCCGGAGCCCTGCGACAGGTATGAGTAGCGCTATATATCATTCATTCATCTTTGCCTTAGCCCCTTTATTTATTAGGGGTCACCACAGCGGAATGAACCGCCAACTATTCCAGCATATGTTTTACGCGGCGAATGCCTTTCCACCTAGAACTAAGTACTAAGAAACACCCATACACACTCATACACCACGGCCAATTTAGTTCATCTAATTCACCTATACCACATGTCTTGGGACTGTGGGGGAAACCCACGCCAACATGGGGAGAAGATGCAAACTCCACACAGAAATGCAAACTGACCCAGCCGGGACTCGAAGCAGTGACCTTTTTGCTGTGAGGCGCAAGTGCTAACCACTGAGCCACTGAGTGAAGCTAAATTGTCTGTGGTGTGTGTGTAAATGAGTGTGTATAGATGTTTCCCAGTGATGGGTTGCAGCTGGAAGGGCATCTGATGCGTGAAACATATGCTGGATAAGTTGACGGTTCATTCTGCTATGGTGAAAATGAAATGAATGAATGGACTTGTGTTGTGTTCAGATTCACCAGGTGTTGAAGCCGGATGGTGTGTTCATCGGAGCGATGGTCGGCGGTGAGACGCTGTACGAGCTGCGCTGTTCTCTGCAGTTGGCGGAGCTGGAGAGGGAGGGCGGGTTTGCGCCACACATCTCACCGTATACTGCCGTCACTGACCTGGGCAACCTGCTGGGACAGGCCGGATTCAACATGCTCACTGTGGTAAATATAAAGGGGCCCTATTACATCCTTTTTTACAAAATGTAAAATAAGTCTCTGAACTCCCTAGAGTGTGAAGTTTCATGTCAAAATACCACACTAATACTGTTTTATAGCTCTCTGAAACTCACCCATTCAGGCTTTGATCCAAGTTGTGCCGTTTGGTGCCTGTTGCTTTAAATTCAAATGAGATTGTGCTCCCAGCCCACATTTCAAATAGGGATGGAGTTACAAACACGCTATGCATCAACATAGCGGCAGATTTATGCTGTGCTCACACCAGACACAGAACGCGCGGATAAATTGTGCTATTCACACGTAAATAGACGAGTGAACATTTTATGAGTTTGCTCGCTTCATCCGAAGGTCAAATGCACTAAAAAATCATCACAGATTTCCATACCTGCCAACAATTGTCTCTGAAAATCCGGAACACCGGGTGGCAGGGGGGGTGGATTTGCGAACATTAGAAGGGGGGGGATTAGTGAATTGAAGATCAGAGGGGGGATTGGGGTGTTCCCAAACTGAAGAATGGGGTCCTTGGTCTGTCCTACCAAGGTCGGCGATCAGGGGACTGTACAAAAAAGCAAAAAGCTGAGGAACGGGGGTTAGGGGGTTGAAATTCCAGGAGTTTTCAAAACGGGAGATGGGTCTGAAATAAAGGAGACTCCCCGGAAAAATGGGAGTGTTGGTAGGTATGGTGGATTTGCTTGATGAGCAGGGCTTCTGTCTGCCCGGTGACACTAGCTTGGTGGCTAAAAGGCTAACATGGCTTTTATTGAGAGAATAGCTGTTTTATGTGCTTTATTAAAGCTGAAAAACAGCGTCGATTCGTTTGGAGCAGTGTCTGAGTCCACTAGATCTTTCAGAGGTGCACCCAGCTCTGTGAGCTCATAAACTCCTCCAAAAACTTAAGCTGGAGGATGGAGGCTTTCAGTGTTGCTTCTGACTGAGCAACTTCTACCCCGGAGCAACTTTTACTCCGGGACACCAACAGCAGGCACTACATCATAATCACTCCCCCACAAGAGAAAGCTCCTGATTGGTTAACGCGGCACGAATGTCCGCTGAAGTTCAGATTTTCAAACTTGAGCGATTCGTTAAGCGCGTCAATCGTGCAAAACTCTCAACTCGCACCGCTTTATTCGCGCAAATCGCATCATTCGCACTGCCTCATTTGCACGTATTGCGCTGTAGGATGTCTATTTGCGTCATTGCATTGACTTAACATGTAAATTACTCGACTTTTACGCTTCCTTGACGCATCTGGTGTGAACGCAGTATTAGACACTATATTTTAAAGCCTTTTATCTGCTTCGTGTGATTATATCCAGGCTCATTGTTGTGTTGCAGGACATTGATGAAGTTCAGGTCAATTATCCTGGTATGCTGGAGGTCATGAGGGATTTACAAGGTAAACTCTGAGTTTATGTCTAATGCTATCAAATGGAAGGAAAGTTCGTTCACAGTTTCTGTTCTTCAGGTATGGGTGAGAGCAACTGCGCATGGAATAGAAAGTTACTCCTGCAAAGAGACACGATGTTGGCGGCGGCGGCTATTTATAAAGGTGTGACTCGTGCGGAAGCGCACCATTTAATATATATATATATATATATATATATATATATATATATATATATATATATATATATATATATATATATATATATATATAAAATATAAATATTAATAATTGTGATAAATATTGAGGAAAAAAAGTCACCTTTAGTGCAAATTAAGCTCTTAGCAATGCATATTACTAATCAAAAATTTACAGTCGAAAATTTGATCTTTAGTTAATATTCGAATGATTTTAGCATGAAAGAAACATTTTGACCCATACGATATATTTTTGGCTATTACCAAAAATATTCCAGTGCAACTTAAGACTGGATTTGTTGTCCGGGGTAACATATATTTATTAATTATTAAACATTATATACAATAATATTAGAATGTTTCATGTAAAAAAAAAAATTACATAATTTTAAATATAGACAAATGTGGGTTTAAATATTAAAAATTTAATAATCAAGTGAAATCATATTACTTTGTTTCTCACGCGTTTATTTACGTTTGAGCAATCATATAATCTATTTTAAGGTGTGATTTATTGACAGATAAAATTAATCGTAGTGATTAATAAAACATTATTATTATTATTAAATTACATTATTCAATAACATTATTAAATATTATCCTGTTGGTCGTCAATCTGGCAACCTCAGCATGCGTGTGTTCTGATCCAAGTGTGCAATACCTAGTTTAACCACTAGGTGTTAAACTTACTGCACTTTTAATATCACTTTTTTTTTTGCTAAAGCTTAAACCCATAAAATAATATGTAATAATTTTGACTTCAGCTGAATATATTTTGTGTTTACCAAAATTTAGAGATGTACGGCAATGAAGACGGTTCAGTTCCTGCCACCTTTCAGATCCTCTACATGATTGGCTGGAAGCCTCACGACTCTCAGGTATGCTGCATTTTCATTGGCTACTTTTATTTATTTATTTATATATATATATATATATATATATATATATATATATATATATATATATATATATATATATATGCTGACCAATCACATGTGAGATACTGACTTGTGATGAATTTACAGGCCAAACCAGCAAAACGAGGCTCGGCGAACGTCTCATTTGCAGATCTGTCGAAAATAGGCAAACTTCAGAGCGACCAGTAGAAAAACCACCACAAATCCTGAAACAGAAGCACATTTTTATTCATCACGTCCACTTCTGAAGGAGCTGCGTTAATCATATGAACATGATCACATTGAAATGTCGCATCAACAAAACTGTATTTTTGCAAATAAATAAACTGTGAATTCATTATGGCCCTGAAACGGCTCGTCACTGAATTACCAGATCTATTACATTCAGTTTCAGAAATAAAAATAATGCAAACATGGATTTAAAAATGTGTACATCTTACTCCCAGTATTCATTATAAGTAAACACAATAATGCTAACGGCTAATTTAGCAGTGCTATCCCTTTCTTCATGAAAACAAACTCCCTCTGTACAGATCAAGTGTACAATATACATTCTGCATATACATATGGCTTTATAGTACTTCAGTCAGACAGTAATTTACAGCGTAGACTACAGTAAAAGCCCTTAAAGGGGCAGTCCACCCCAAAATTGCTGCCATTAAAAGGAACACTCCACCTTTTGAGGGGGAAATGTTCTAATTTTACTGCTCCCCTAGAGTTAAACGATCGAGTTTAACCACTTTTGAATCCATTCAGATGATCTCCAGCCTGACTTAAGCACATTTAGCTTAGCTTAGCATAAATCATTGAATAAGATTAGACAATTAGCATCTAGCTTTGCTTATTTTTCTATTCAAAGCTTGTGTAGTTAGCTTTCATTTTTGGCCTAAGTACACAGTGTAACTACACAAAAGTCAAGCTTCAAACAGCAAAATTATCAAAACTCTTTGGTCATTTTTGAACGAGATGCTAATGGTCTAATCCGATTCAATGAATTATGCTATGCTAAGCTAAGCTAAAAGTGCTTCCGCCAGACTCTGAGATCAGCTGAATGGATTCAAACTCAGCTGTTTAACTCTATGGGTGTAGCAAAATAAGCCTAGTTCCAAAAAATGGAGTGTTTCTTTAAGATGATGGTGACTTTTGTGTCTTCAGTACAACATTAAAGACGTTTTTAGCTTAACCCGTCTCTTTGGCTACTTTTGGAGCCACTTTTAGGGTACAAAAAAAAAATCAAACACAGGCAACACTAAATGAATACATGTGGCTTATGAACTTAAAAGTAGACTTATGACGTGAAATAATTGAACAGTGCAAAAAATGTGAATGTTATTTACAATATTATTATCATTTTAAGACCTCAATGTATCACCACAAGCACAGATATTAATTTTATTTAGCCTGTATGTGTTTTTTAGACTCTAAAATGCTGGTAATAAATTGACTTGCATTTCAAAAATCACCAAGCACAACAGTTTCAGCTAAAAATCTACTCTAATATTGTACTGAAGACAAAAAAGTCTTCTTCTTAGATGACCTGAATTGATTTTTGGTGTGAACTACCCCTTTAATTGCATATAGGGCGATTATTCTGAATCAAAAGCACTATTAGTTGATCTGGAAGTCATGGCCTCACAGTACAAGTGCTAATTTGAGAGCTTTGACCTCACAGTGGTTATAAAAACAATAGAAATGTGCTGAAGTGTTATGGAGCTTGCTGTAATTGTTTGAAATGGCAGTATATGTGGATTAGAATCCAGAGTCAAGCATTGGCGATTCATTATTTACAGCGAAATTGATTTAAAGCGAACCACGAACTGAAGTAGCAGCTACAGGACGTCCCGTTTGTCCACAGAAACAGGCTTTGTGGTCCCTAATGTAAACACTAGACGTTTAGAGCAGGTTTTGATGATGATGAAGTCTATATTTCTCATTCTTCAAAAGCGTTTAAAGCTTGAATTAATGCCGGAAAGGCACTGACGAAACTATTTACATCTACTTTGGATCCTCAGTGTTGCACGATCCTGGTTTACAGCCTTCCTGAGTGAGTTTATGAGCAGGTACAGGTCGTATTTCACCTCAAAATAAAAAGAAAGAAAAAGAAAATTGTTTTTGTATTGTAATTTTGTTATATTTGATGACAATGCAGATTGGTTTAAAAGATTTAGCACTTAAATTGGAGTAGTTATACAACGTAGTTGCACAGATGTACTGGTATATTTAATCAATGCTACTTTAAATAATAATACTTATAACAATATAATATAACAATATACATTTAAGTAATTCTTATCTATATTATAAAAAAAAAAGAAATATATATATATATATATATATATATATATATAAATTTATACATATATATACATATATTATTTATATATATATATATATATATATACACACACACACACACATTTTATGTTTATTTATATTTATATATATATTTTCAGATATTTCTACATCATACTTGCTTTGTTTTACGGCTATTCTCAGTCAGTAGTAATATAATAATATTAATAATAATAAGAGTAATAATAACTGTTTGTTGTTATTATAATACAAATATAATACAATAATTTCAGTAATTTTAAACTTTAATACAAATAATTACAGTACAATTAATTACTGGTATATTTAATGAATGCTACTATATAATAATACTTATAACAATGTAATATAATAATATACATTTAATTAATTCTTATCTATATTATAGAAAAAAAGTATTACTATGAGAGTTACACCTAAAATAAACTACAAAAAAAGAAAAAATATATATATACATATAATTTTATTTATTTATTTATTTGTTTATTTATTTAAAGTTATATTGTCAGGGAATTCTACATCATAGTTGCTTTGTTTTACTGCTATTCTCAGTCTGTGGTAACATAATAATAATAATAATAATAATAAATTGTGTTTGTTGTTGTTATTATTAATATACAAATATAAAATAAAAATTTCAGTAATTTTAAACTTTAATACAATAAGTTACAGTACAATTAATTACTATAATTAAAATCACACCTAAGAATAAACCAAAAATATATGTAATAATAAAGATAATCTATTGTGCGCATTATATAAAACTGCCTTGAAAAAAACAAATGTCACCATGCAAAACATCTTTTGTGGACCTAAAGACTTGATTTTAAGCAGAAAATATACTTCCTTATTTTGTGGGATTTTATTTTAGGGTGAAATGTTTTGGAGTGAATTGGTTTGTAGTTACGTATTTGTTGCATGAAGTCTATGCAAATGAGTGCGTGTGTGTGTGTGTGTGTCAGCCCGTCCCGTGGCTGCTGTAGTCGAACACCCCCTTCTTAAAGAAAGGTGAGATGTCCCACACGGCGTGTTTGGAGAGATTGAGGCCGAACTCGTCTGTGCTGATTGGAGAAGAGGACGACGTGGACATCATCACCCGGAAGAAGTTGCGCAGGTATTGCTGGAGGAACAGAACGACATTATACATCAGCAGTGGTTTTTCATTGGCCGACGACTGAATGAACGTAAAACGCATCTGATCACCTCCAGCTGGTTCCGGCGCTCCGCGATCGTCCGCTCGTCTCGGTTCCCGAAAATCTTCTTGGGTGGGAAATCCAAAGCAGCAAGCTTAAAAAAACAACAACATTGAAGATCCTGATAAATCAATTGTTTACTAATATTATTTTAATATTAGTTACTAATTATTCTAATATTAGTTACCAATTATTTACAAGATAAACATTTTTTAATTATTTACGAAATACAGTTTAGAGATGCAGTAAGTTTTAACACCCAGTGGTTGAACTAGGTATTGCATTCCTGGATCAAAACACGCAAGCGCAGGTTGCCAGATTGAGGACCAACAAGAGCGAGTGTTCTACATAAAAGCAATGGCATGCGGTAAAATAAATTTAAAGGAGTTTTTGTCCTAACCAACACCTCGAATTGACATATTAGAAACGGCTTCTATTTCTTTACAATGATCACCTCAGGTACACCTCATGTGCTTTATTCAGTGTTAAATGCTAATAATGTGAGTTTGAATGCCATTTTACATGACATTTACTGCCATTTCTTGTACTACACAATTCTTAGGAAAAACAACATGATTTTAATACATAAAATACCTTAAATCTACTGGACAAAATATTTTATATACATATATATATATATACACATTTTTTTAAACAAATTAATCTTATTAATATGCAAAAAAGTGGTCCTATTTGGTCATAATTTGTATTATGTTGACAAGTATACATATTGACAAGTTAAATGAACATTTAAACTTTTACATTTGTGCATTTTTCTAATTAAAATGCTTTAAAAAATCTTAATATTAATAATAATTAAACAAATAAAAACAAATAAATGCTCCTAAAAATGTACTTAAAAAGATGTGCAAATTATATAGAAAGAGACAGATTACTGGAATTAATTTGATCTAAATTGATATTCATTTTTAACATTTATATTTTTATCCACAATGAATGAATTACAACATGAAAACAACATGACTTAATGTTCAAATACAATTCACACAAACATTTGATAGATTTCATAACTGAACAGTTTTTACATTGATAGATTGATAAATAACCGATAGATCGGTGATGCTTTTACATCATACCTCTGGATATTTGAGCTTCATCGATTTGTGCATCTCCCGAAAACGACTGTATCTTCTGAACACCGTCCAGGTTTCATCCAGAACAGTGATCTAAACCCGGACACAGAAAACTCAGCTCAAACACGCACTCAGACACACAGATATCAGAGTGAAACACCGACAAACCTTGACTTCAAACTCAAAGTGCTCGTCTTTGCCTTGTCCACACAGCACATAGCGCGGGATGCAGATCTTCACCGGATCCTTCAGACTCTCCGGACTCAGATCCAGAGGAATCGACACCAGCCGCTGTGGAAATGAGAGCAAATACAATCAGAAAACGATCTCCGTTTGAGTGCTCGGGAAATAACGTTCAATAAACATACAAGACTGTACCTCGTATTTGAGTTTGCGCTGGTCGAAACGCTTTTTATCATTGTCCTGTGAGATTGAAAGAGGTCATTAGAGTCACGTGATTGCTGAGATATACAGTACTGTGCAAATGTCTTCGGCCACCATTAGGTTTGTAATTTTAGTATAATTATGTATCATATAGTGTAATAATCTCATGCTCCTCACCTGAAAAATAACTATATTTATAGATAGATTATGAAATTGTATGAAATTTGAAGATATTCATGATTTTTATAGATAAAAACAGCTAAAACAGTCATGAAATGGCCTCCCCAGACTCCAGACCTTAATATAGTGTAGTAGAGGCAGTATAGGATTACCTGTACAGAAAAAACACACATAAAATCTGGTCTGATATATGGACTCATACTAAATAATGCCTTTTGTCCATATTATTTTTATTTATTTCTTCAACAAAACTGTGGGGGGACCAAAAATTTTGCACAGTACTGTATATATTGTTAATTATTAGTAGGGCTGGGTATTGATTCTGATTCACAAGGTTTAAATTGTATTTAGTTCTCGGTTTGATTTAGTAGGTAAAGATTCAATACAATTAAACGGAATAAATAAGGATAATAAAAATAATATATGAAATACAGCAAGGATCCCCCCCACCCAAAAAAAAATACATAAATAATGCAGTATATACAATATAATGTTTCTGACTTCTTTTAGTTTAGTCTATATATATATATAGCTAGGTCTCGCTGGTCACCGTCACTTCACCTCAGCTGATTCCGGCTGATTAGCTGCTGAACTCTGCATATTCATTGTATTTTAGTTTTGTTTTATGTGGCTTTACACAGTCAGTTGCTTTGTGTTATTATTTCCTACAATTATCAGATGAAATGGTACTTAATTGTGCTCACAAACCATTCACGTGGCCTCCATTTCCCAGGTGAGTGAAATTATATACTTATACACCATCTCTATGAATGCATTTGCTTCATTTAAGATCATTTATCATTTATAATTGTCTTTAGAGCTGTAATGCACTCCAGAATATGGCAGATTGATTAGCTGTAGGCTCTAAAACAGTCATCTGAAGCGTTGTCATACAGTGTTATGCCTGGATTTCATCAATAGCCTTGCATTTACTAACAGAGACTATGTTTTATTATTTGGAAGTGGTCAGAACACAAACAAGTAGCAGGTGATGAAGTATTAAGCGTTTCTCCCAACAAAAAAAAAACTCTATCTAAGCAAAATGCTAGCAGGTGTCTGGTGCTCCGCTCATGCTCTGCCTCTTTGCCCTTGTTTGGTATCCGCTGGTGGGTGCGATGATGCGTGAACAAAATGGCTCTGATTTTTTGCGTTCTTCAGAAACCTATAGGTGATGTCACGGATACTACGCCCATATCTTTTACAGTCTATGATATCAAGCTGAGGGTTTCCATAGCAACTGTACATTATTATCCTTAACCACGCCCCTCTTACAGTCAGTTGGCTATGAGGGAATGATGCTCAAAATTAAAGCCCCGCCCCCTATTTAATATTCCATTTCAGTTGAAAGTGCATCAACATACTAAAATAAAAGTCTCAGCAACTTCAAATTCATGCAGACTTTAAATTAATTTTAAAGCACTTATTTGTCATTTCTTCTCATGACTGAGGTTGCAAAGACAGTCAGGTGTGGTGAATCTAAGCAAGACATCAGTGGACAGGCCGCATGCTCCCGAAAAGAGGAAGAAAAAAAACCAATCTACTCAGAGATTGTGAGTTGTATGCAAATCAGGGGCTGGATCATGCAAATCACAGAGCGCTCAGCTGGAGCTGATTGGCTGAGGGCTGTGCTTACCTCATCCGTCAATCTAACAGAGCTACCCTCACTATCCTGCTCCTCCTCCTGTTAAACAACCGTGGGAATGAAAAAAAAAATCAATCCTGAGTGTTTCATGGGATTATTGTATGGAAGCTTGTTTACAATTTGAGATGTAAAAATATATAGTAACTTCTCAGGATTTGTACTGTTCCTTCACATGCTATTCTGAGGTAACATATTGCAATTTTTTTTTTAAAGTCTTAGTTAGAAAATTAAAAAATGCTTGTTTTTAGGTGGATATGGCTAGGAACTATGTACATCATGATTTTGCCAAGTACGATGCGATCCTGCATTAACATCCAGGGGCGCCTGCAGGATTTTAGTCCAAGGTACGCACAAATCCAGCACCGCCCCGCCCCCTTCCGATGGCTGTTATTTCAGTATTCAAACGTTAAATAAAAACAAATATATTTTTTTTTATTTAGCAAAATTCTGCTTTTTATCTTTGTATTTTTATAATTTTATTTGTTATTTTTAATATTTTATTGTCTTCATAATTAAAGCTATAGAAAAATTCCTGCTTGACATTTTAAATTAAATTTCACGTAGCTACCCAGTATACATTAAAGATCACAGAGAAAAAAATAAAAAATTAATAAAAAAACAGAAACATGCTACATGTTCCCATAAATATCCAACTTACATTTAACTGAATTGTAAAAAAAATGCTCATTTTACTTTTATAAAACATTTGTTTTCTTGTTTTTTTTTTAGTAAAAACAATACCGACATTTAAGAATCTATACTTATTTTATCTATTCATTGACTTGTTTATTGGTGCATATATAGGCTATAATTTAAATCATACAACAGTACCTTGGACAGCTACAGTGCCACTAAAGCTTTCAAAGAAAAGTCCAAAAAAGTAAAGTAAGATTAGACTTCCTCCGGTGAAGGCTGACATCACAACACTCCGTAACCGTCCTTCAGGTGCTATAACCGGCACTAAATTACAAAACAAGCCGTCTGGCTTGACTAAAGTGCAGTTATTTCCTCGTTGTTTAAAGAGTCTGCAAGTTCGTGTTTCGTGGATATAGGATGTATATGATTGTGGACATTGATGATGTTAAGTGTATCTTTATTCAATGCGCAGCAGAAAAAAAGTCTTTTAGCAGTGCATGTAGCTGTTGGTAAAGTTCTCTCCCGGATCAGAGCGAGTTTTTGTGCTACCAAATACAGCGCTGCATGCTATAAACTTTCATTCAGTCGGGCGAAGTAAAGGTCTCATTGCCTAGGATGCCAATTAAATTAATCAAGCTCTAGTCACGAATAAAATAATGGTCCATTTTATTATTTTAAGATTTTAGACGACGGGTTAGTAGTTTTTATTATACATGGTTATATCCAAGTCTATGAAATAATAACTTTAATAAATAAAATACGTTCGTAAGAATGTGGTGGGCCAGTGATTCTCTGCCAGAGACTGCTCTATGGTTTTAAAACCCTTTTCAAAACTGTATGGTTTAGACCTGTATAATTTTTTTATATTAAATGTAGTGTAGTTCACTTGTGGATGTCTGATAACAAGCGCGCTGCCGCTGAGCCAGCTGTGGTAGCTTGAGACCAGAGCTTCGATGTCAACACACAGAATCTGTCGGCACAGTTCAATTCCAGGCCGAGAACAGTTTGTAATCGGTTTGTAATCCTGCAGGTTGTTTGTAAACAACCGTAACCGTACCAAAGTGTTCTTAGAACGATTTGGCATGATAGTGGAAAAGCAGGCAGCTGTAGTATATACTGTTTAATAACAAAATTAAATTATCACAAATAAATAAACAAAAAGCAGCATTAATTCCCACCCTCTCATGGCAGGTACGCACAGTGCATACAGCCGTATGGCTGCAGGCGCCACTGTTACCATCTACAGTATGTTGATCCTGGAACATCATTTTTGTTGGAAAAGGCATTCCCTATTTTCCAAAATCACAGGGGAATAATACTTCGATAACACTCATGTAGAAGTGCATAAACCTAAAAGTAAACCTAATCTTAACATAAACTGTAAACATATCCCTTAATTCTGATTGGCTGATTGGAATGTTGTTCCAGGATCAATAAGGATGTTATTCCAGGAACAGGTCCTACTTGGTGAAATCAGGTTGGCAAAAAGTGCTCATGCAAGACCAGGAGATCGGCTAAATGGATTAAAAAAAAATTAAAACTCAAACGTTAAATTCTAGGGGAGCTGTAAAATGTTTGTATGTAATGCCTGTTTTCAAAAAAGTGGACTGTTCCATTAAATATATTAATTTCGAAAAGCCAAAGATGATGTATGGATCCATCTAGAGTACCTGCAGCGAGTCTGAGGACAGAGAGAGAGTGTTGTTGTTTTCTCTGTTCAGCAGGTTGAGTTTCTGGAGCCTCCTCTGCACCTCCTCTTCAATATATGCGTTTAGCCTGACGGAGAAATGAGAAATAGCAGGAAGAGTTCAGTTTGGTCATCACTAACTGTTTCCATCCAAAGATGGAAATAAACCCACGCGAACACGGGGAGAACATGCAAACTCCACACAGAGAAGCAAACTGGCCCTGCCGGGACTCGAACCAGCAACCTTCTAGCTGTGCTAACCACTGAGCCACCATGCCGCGCCAATCTTTCCAAATCATAGAATTTTTTTTCTCATTTCAGGGCTGCTTTAATCAGATGTACTTCACAACATGGGGGGGAAAAAAGGCCAATTTTATCTTTGTTTCAGGCCAACTTCAATGCGATATTCCAAAATGCATATTTAAAGCAGGTGGATGGAAGCAAAGCTAGGGTTTAATTGGGATGATGGAGTACCTCTCGTCTCCTATAGACAGGACGGTGTGCAGGGTGTGAATGGGACTGACGGGCGACTGGTTCTTCTCTTCTCCGCTCACACTGAGACTGCGGACGCTTCCTTCACTCTCGCTGATCCTCTGCTTCAGCTGCGCGATCTCTCGCTCCATCCTAACACACGCACGCACGCACGCACGCACGCACGCACGCACGCACGCACGCACGCACGCACGCACGCACGCACGCACGCACGCACGCACGCACGCACGCACGCACACACACACACACACACACACACACACACACACACACACACACACACACACACACACACATACACACACACACACACACACACACACATTTCAGGGGTTTCCAGGGGTCATGAAAAGAAAGAGTTGTAAAGTGTTTACTTGTTTCTTTTCCTCATTTCTTTGAGGGCTGTTGACGTACACATTAAAATAATTATAAACTGGAATGGGTTTAACATATTTGTCACACTTTAATGCTTTCAGATCCATCCATCCATTTTCCTTTGGCTTAGTCCTTTATTTATCAGGGGTCACCTCAGCGGAATGAACCCTCAACTTATCTAGCATATCTTATATGCAGCGGATGCTCTTCCAGCAGCAACCCAGAACTGGGAAACACCCATATATACACACACACACACACTATGACCAATTTAGTTGATCAAATTCACGTATAGTGTATATCTATGGACTGTGGGGGGAAACCGGAGCACCCGGAGGAAACCCACATCAACACGAGGAGAACATGCAAACTCCACACAGAAATGCCAACTGGCCCAGCTGGGACTTGAACCAGCGACCTTCTTGCTATGAGGCGCCAGAGCTAACCACTGAGCCACCGTGCCGCCCATTATTTTTAGTCAAACCAATTTAAATATTAGTCAGAGATGATACAAGTAAGCACATCATGCAGTCGTGCTATTCAAAACTACATACCCCTGTGTGAAAAAGGGTTTGCCCCTAAACCCTATAACTAATTAGGCCATCCTTAACAGAAAGAACTGCAATTAAACGTTTTCGGTAACTTGCGGTTACAGCACTCTGGAGGAACCACCTTTTTAAGGTTATGCCACAGCATCTCAATTGGATTCAGGTCAGGACTTTCAGGTGAAAACTGTATATACACACATTAGAGGTGTGAACCTACACTAGTCTCACGGTTCGGTTCGGTTACGATTATCATGCCATCGATTCGGTTCAATTCGATATTTCGGTGCATCACGGTGCATTGACGGTGCTTTCCATACACAGTTTTATATTTTCTTCACAGCAGCATTTCTTGTATTAAAATGTATGAATATATTTATATTTATATACTATTTGTAATACAATTTTGTCATTTAATACAAACAGTCAGATATATAAACTGTAACTTTAAACAAAACGAGCATTTAGCAAATAATATAAACAAATATAAATATCCAGCTCAATTTCTGATCCTTGTCTAGTTCTCTTAGGGCCTACTCACACTATGCCATCCGTACCGTGCCCAGGCCCGTTTCCCGGATCGTTTGAGAAGTGTGAGTGCGCTGAATCGGGCTCAAGCACGGTTCACTTGGCCGGCCCTGGCCCGGTTGGAAGAGGTGTGCCTGAGCGCGGTACACTTGGGCTTTGGCGCGGTACGCTTGTGTGTGAGCGCGAAACGCGCCAAAGCCCGAAACCGAAAGCGAGACGTGACTTTTAAGGGACTGTTTGATATGGATTTATTAATCATTCTTGCTGTTCAGTGAACGCAAACTGCCGTAGTTTATTAAAGACGCAAACTGCTCACAGCACGCCAGCTGCGAGCCTTCAGCAGATCTCCTCATTCCTGCAGCACGAGAGCTTTGACTGTTTATGAGCGCCAAAAGTGGCGGATCTGTCCAGTAAAATATCTGACTGCGTGTCACCGCATCCCTAAGGACTGTTTGGCGAAATATTTGACTGCATGTCACTGCATATCAAACGACTGAAAGGATATAACTAGAGAAATCTCCACTGTGCTGCTGAGTGAGAGCGTATGGCAAGCTGTTTTAACATTTAAACCTTGTTCTGACTATCCATAAATATATTTAGAGATATAATTATATATTTTGACAAGTCATTATTATAATTCGACTTGTCAGAATGACAATTAGAGATATCTGCAATTACAATTGTACTAGTACGAAATCAGATTGGAGATATCTGCAAATATATTATGACTAGTCATATTCCTCCATTGACTTCCATTGAAAAATATTTGCAGCTATCTCTAAATGAGTTTTGACTCGTCAAAAATCCAATTCAAGATATCTACAACTGTAATTCGACTATTAGTAAATTAATTAGAGATATCTTCAAATATATTTGTAAATATCTCTAAATATTACGAATTAAAGACATCTCCAAATGTATGACTAGTAAAAACTCAGTTAGAGATATCTCTAATTACAATTGTGACTAGTCAAAACTCAGTTAGAGATATCTGCAAATATTTTTCAATGGAAGTCAATGGAGGAATATGACTAGT
>NC_141021.1:53737500-53880000 GCF_052040795.2 Danio rerio
ACACCCAGCTCTATCTCTCTGGCAAACCCTCTTCTTTTTTTCCACCTTCATCACTTACAGCTTGCTCAGGAGAAATTAAATCTTGGCTTTCTCTTAACTTTCTCAAATTAAATCATTTAAAAATTGGGGTTTTGCTTGTTGGTACCCAATCAAATCAACACAGCGAAATATCTGACAGCGTGTCACTGCATCCCTAAGGTCTAATAAAGCGACATAACTAAAGAAATCTCCACTTTGCTAAGCGAGAGCGCTTACTGAACAGCGCAGCATCGATGACGTAAGCGTGCCCAAGCCCGATTCTAATGTGAGTACGGACCATTGGGGGAGACAGGAGGGGGGACAAGTGTGCTTTGGCCCGGTTCGAGGCAACTGTGCATAGTGTGAGTATGCCCTAAGAGTCTGGGTGTCATCCTTGATAGCACCCTATCTTTTGATTCTCAGATCGATAACATCACCCGGTCTGCTTACTTCCACCTACGCAACATTAACTGTCTCCGCCCTTCTCTTACCCCTCACGCCACTGCTGTTCTCGTCCATAGCCTCGTCACATCTCGTTTACTTTACTGAAACTCCCCTCTCTATGGTCTCACTCATAAATACCTCTGAATCTTATAAATCTACCGTAATAATACATAATTATAATTCTGCACATATAGAAAAAAACGAAAAAGAATAAATATAATGCAACTATTTTCACAAATATTCTACGTTACATGTTAAAAACATGCTAAATTAAATGTTATTCAATTATTTATCTGATAAGAAAAATCTACACATAATATTAATACCTTAATTATTAATAATCTAACTTTTATAACTATGATTATTATTCATGTTGTTATGATTGGAACTATTATTGTAATTAAGTTTTTAAAATAACACTTCAATTCTTATTTTAATTGTATTGAAATGTCTGTAAGTTTGACCAAATTGCCTCACTCCAAAATGTAATATTAAGATAACTCGACACATCTCATATTCAGGTAATTACAAGTACATGACGTAGTCTTTTAGATTATGTTTTTGACCTGCGCTCCAGCTGGAGTTTGACGGCCTGCTCCTCTCTTTCTCTCTTGAGCCGCTCCAGCTCACGGAAGAGCTCGGTTTGCTCTGCTCGCTCTCGCTGAGCCTGAGTCTTTTCATCTTCCTCCAGATCCTCCTCTTCCTCCTCGTCTTTCTCTTTCTCCTCCAGCTCCTGCTTCAGCTGCTTCTGCTCCTCCTGCTCCTTCTGGTCTCGGTGCCTTTCCTCCTGAAAAAAAACAAACATCAGCAATAAAAGCTTCCCTTCAGGTCCAAAGATGGTTTTTAAAAAAAAAAAAAAAACATAGCTGTGTCCCAATTCGCATATTATCCATTTTTAATAGACTCAAAAATATAATTAGCATGTGCCAAGTCATAGTATGTGAAAATGAGGTCACCAATGTTACCCGGATCGTCTACTATTTCCGGTAATATTGCTCACAATTTTGAGCATTCGGCATGAAACGTAGAAGCAGTGGGCGGAGCTTAAAAGGCACTGATTTTACAGGGAGTGACATAGACGCACTGGGCAGAGCTAAATAAGCAGTGATGTAGAAGCACTGGGCGGAGCTAAACAGGCAGTGATGTAGAAGCACTGGGTGGAGCTAAACAGGCAGTGATGTAGAAGCACTGGGCGGAGCTAAACAAGCAGTGATGCAAAAGCAGTGGGTAGAGCCAAATAAGCAGTGATGTAGCAGCAGTGGGTAGAGCTAAACAACCATTGATGTTGAAGCAGTGGGCGGAGCTAAACAAGCACCGATGTAGAAGCAGTGGGTGGAGCTAAACAGGCAGTGATGTAGAAGCAGTGGGTGGAGCTAAACAGGCAGTGATGTAAAAGCAGTGGGTGCGGCTAAACAGAGTGATGTAGAAGCACTAGGCGGAGCTTAAAAGGCAGTGATGTAGAAGCAGTAGGCAGTGGGCAGAGTAAAGCAGGCAGAAAAGAAGCAGTTGGTGGAGCTAGACAAACAGTGATGTAGAAGCAATGGGTGGAGCTAAACAGGCAGTACCATAAAGGAAATGGGTGGAGCTAAACAGCAGTAATGTTGTAGCAGTGGGCGGAGCCAAATAAGCAGTGATGTAGAAGCAGTGGGCGGATTAAACAAGCAATGATGTAGAAGCAGTGGGCGGAGCTAAATAAGCAGTGATGTAGAAGCAGTGAGTGGAGCTAAACAAGCAGTCATGTAGAAGCAGTGGGTGGAGCTAAACTGGCACTGATGTAGATTTAGTGGATGGAGCTAAACACAGTGATGTTGAAGCAGTGGTTGGAGCTATACAGGCAGTGATGTAGCAGTGGGCAGACCTAAACAGGCAGTGATGTAGAAGCAGTAGGCGGAACTAAATAGGCAGTGATGTAGCAGTGGGCAGACCTAAACAAGCAGTGATGTAGAAGCAGTGGGCGAAGCTAAACAGGCACTGATGTAAATTAAGTGGGTGGAGCTAAACATGGTGTTGTTGAAGCAGTGGGTGGAGCTAAACAGGCAGTGATGAATCAGTGGGTAGAGCTAAACAAGCAATGATAAAGCAGTGGGACTTCACTGTAAGCTAGCAAGGGAGTTCTGAGTTCTAAGACTCGCAGGATAACTTCATTCAATGTCGTAGTACACAACTGCTTAAATTTTTTTCTGACCTGGAATCTCTGCTTCTCTGCGATCAGGTCTCGGAGGCGGCTCTCGATGTCCTGGCTGCGTCGGCGCAGACTCTCCTCCTGTCTGCGGATGCGCTGCTGCACCTGCTCCGACTCTTTCCTCTGGGACTCCACCTCCTGCTGCATGCGCTCCAGCTCCACCTTCTCACACTTCTGCTTCTCCTCCATCTCCTTGATCAGCCGCCTGCCACAGAGCCAAACCAGCAGAAAACAATAATGATGACAGGGCCGAGAATAAACCAGCGACAGGTGAAACTGAACACATGATAAGAGACATTTACTATAAGCCATAATTCTGCATGACTTTTTATCATTTGCAAAGGACATGTAGCATTTACATATTTAAATTTATAAATGAATATTTAGAAAGCAAAACAATTACCAATTATACTGTATAAATACAAACATATACACTGACTTTATTAGGTACACCTGTCCAACTGCTTGTTAATGCAAATTTCTAATCAGGTAATCACATGGCAGCAACTCCATGCTTTTAGGCATGTAGACATGGGCTGCGACAGAAACCGCCTACTACTCACTTCAGAATCTCGCCGGAAGTAGTAAGTCATCGGGTACTTCTCGCATACTGATTTTCAAATTCTATTAATTCGGACATACTACTCGGCTCGCATACTGATTTTAGTGTACAATATAGTAGTATGTGGCTTCAGACGCAGACATGGTCAAGATGATCTGCTGCAGCTCAAACAGAGCATCAGAACGGGGAAGAAAGGTGATTTAAGTGACTTTGAATGTAGCATGATTGTTGGTGCCAGACGTGGAATTTCAGAAACTGCTGATCTACTAGATTTTTCACGCACAACCAACTCTAGGGTTTACAGAGAATGGCCTGAAAAAGAGAAAATATCCAGTGAGTGGAAGTTCTGTGGGCGCAAATGCCTTGTTGATGCCAGATGCCAACAGTAACTCAGATAACCACTCGTTACAACCGAGGTCTGCAGAAGAGCATCTCTGAACACACAACACGTCTAACCTTGAGGCAGATGGGCTACAGCAGCAGAGGACCACACCAGGTGACACTCCTGTCAGCTAAGAACTGGAAACTGAGGCTACAATTCACACAGGCTCACTAAGATTGGAGAAACGTTGCCTGGTCTGATGAGTCTCGATTTCTGCTGCGATATTCGGATGGTAGGGTCAGAATTTGGCATCAACAACATAAAAGCTTGGATCCATCCTGTCTTGTATCAACGGTTCAGGCTGCTGGTGGTGGTGTAATGGTGTGGGGAATATTTTCTTGGCACACTTTGGGTCCATTAGTACCAATTGAGCATCATGTCAACATCAGAGCCTACCTGAGTATTGTTGTTGACCATGTCCATCCCTTTATGACACACACAGTGTGCCCATCTTCTGATGGCTACTTCCAGCAGGATAACACGCCACGTCATAAAGCAACAATCATCTCAGACTGCTTTCTTGAACATGACAATGAGTTCACTGTACTCAAATGGCCTCCACAGTCACAAGATCTCAATTCAATAGAGCACCTTTGGGATGTGGTGGAACGGGAGATTCACATTATGGATGTGCAGCCGACAAATCTGCAGCAACTGCGTGCTGCTATCATGTTAATATGGACCAAAATCTCTGAGGAATATTTCCAGTACCTTGTTGAATTCATGCATGAAAAATTAAGGCAGTTCTGAAGGCAAAAGGGGGTCCAACCCGGTACTAGTAAGGTGTACCTAATAAAGTGGCCAGTGAGTGTATACATTCTGTATACATAATAGATTATATATAATCATAATAAGCATTATTAAAGCATATAAACAACACACATACATATGTGAATAATTATGAATAATTTCAGGCTTGACCGTATACACGTTCAGTACGCACACATACACATATATAGTTTAGTGTTTGTATATTTATGCAGCTCCTACATATTAAAATAAAAACTAATAGAAAAACAATCTGCAGCTGCTATTTATATTACAGCTTTCACTATACTATTTTTATTACTGTGCAACTAAAATTCTAAACTCACTATTATTCACTTAACTTTGGAATTCATAAATATTATTGTAGTTTAGTTATGAATAATAATAATAAAGTAGCACGGCTTGCTTAGTGCATTTTGCTTTCATAGCATGATGCATGTAACAGAGGGCGGGGTTTCACAATGATGCGTTTCAGTCACATGACAAACCTTTTATTTTCCAGTTTTTCCAGTTCTTCTCTTTGCTGCCTTTCAAACTCCAGTCTGGAACATGAGACGTGATTAGTGTCTCGCACACACACAGACAAACACACACAAATAGGCAAACACGCGCATTGCGTAAACACACACAACAGTGCATGTGATGAGGGTCTCCATTACTATGAGCATCCAGCAGGTCACATTACATGCGCTGCAACTATAAGCACATGCTGCAAAAACAGAGAGATGCGCACGCGCACACACACACACACACATACACACAAACACACATTTAACTACAGTGAATGAAGTGCTTCTCACAGGCATGATGAAGGAGAAATGGAGAGAGAGAATCCACAAATACTGACTGATTACTATTACACAAAAACACAACAGTTAGCAAGAGGACACCAGTTGCGCTTTGCTTCTAACCTGAGAAAGATGGGACCCTTTTCAGTGAAGAGACTGTCATGAAGAAGTTCAGAGAGAGCAAATGTTACCAAATACTGCTGCTGTATAAACACAGACTCTCAGTCTGAATTACTCTTAGTTCAGGTTGATTAAATAAAATATTATTAACAATACTGACAGTGTTTTTAAATGTCATAAATAATAATAATAATAATATAAATATATAATAAACAATAAAAATAATATAACAAATAATTATAATAATAATAATAATATAAAAATACAAAAATAAATTATATGAATTAAACAACAATAATATATATATATATATATATATATATATATATATATATAATAAACAATAAAAATAATAAAAATAATTTATATAAAATACTACTACTAATAATAATAATAATTAAATAATATAAAATAAACAATAACAAAATAATAATAAATTAAATAATAAAAAACAATAAAAATGTATATAAAACAAACAATAAAATAATTTTAAAAATAATATAAAAATTATTAATAATAAAAATAATAACATAATCAATTAAATGAATAATAAAATAATAAATAATACAAAATAATAATAATAATAATAATAATAATAATAATAATAGATACATTAAGAAAAAAAAAAATAAAAATAAAGATAAATAATTAAATAAAGAAAAAAATAATTAAAATAGGAAATTCAATTAAATGAAATTTTACTTATGCCATGAAGTTGGTCATTTCTCAAGATCATGATTAGTAAACAGTCAAGGAGTTTTTTGCACATGCAAAATCATAATCATCTAAACATCAGCAGCAAAACCATCATTAAACTCGTTTTTACTGTGCATCCTTCCATAAAATGATAAATTGCAAACAGCCAACATGCATTTAGCTGTTAATTAGGAATGCATTAATATGAAAACAACGCATTTTGTATTATAAATCTGTGCGGTTCAGTGTTGTCATTAACTTTCAGTGTTATGGTCATTAACGTTAACATTAACTTAATATTAAAAACTACACAATTGCAAAAAAATATTGCATTGCTAAAATCATTTATGAATTAGCAATATAAAAAAAAACTTAAATTCAAATCTTTTGTAAGGTTATAAATGTTAATAAAATATTAATTTCTTTAAAAAACAATGAACTACTCAATACAAAATACTAAAGCCAAACCTCTGAAAAGTAAAGTAAATAAAAAGTTGCAAATCACCCCATTCACAGCTGAACTGACTAATCTGCTGGTGGTCATTCATTTAAAATATAAGAGAAAACACCTAAAGGCCAGATTTACTAAATAAAGCCTGTGTCTCAGTGCATATGGGAGTGGAAAGTTGGTTGAAAAAAGCAGATTTGCGCTGGCATAAGCAGTTAGTAAATCTGGCCCAGCATACATTCGTCATCTTAAAGTCAAATGCTGACTAACATATTATGCATCTCCTATTGGCTGTTTTTGGGATCAATGGGTCAATCTGGCAAGCAGAGGTTAGAAGTAGGACAGGTTTACACGACAATGATGTACTAAAAACAGAAAAGGTTTTTGAAGGGTTTTGCATATTATCTTCATTTAAATGGATCTGAAAAAATGACTAAAAACAGTGTATTTTGCATTTCGGGCCAGCAGGTGGCGATATGACGTCATAAAGCACACATGCAGTCCTGTAGTCCAACAGTTTTGTTTTGGTTGTCAGCTACTCGCACATGCCTATTGACCTTATTCTTGTTGTATGAGCGGGTGCAGACATTGGAATCTTTTTGGCTGGAGACTTCCAGTCTCATTCACTTTTATTGATGTTAAGACGTTAAAAACAGCTCGTTAAGCTTCTTGATGTTGCAAACGGACATTTTCTTATTATATTATTTTACTATTTATATATAGTCATGAACACACTTGTTTATAGAGCGAGTAGTTTGACTGTTTTCTAAATAAATAAATGGTTGAATGTTAAATATTCCTAGTAATTTCTCCCATTGGAAACTGAATAGAAAGACTGAACATATATTACACATGTGCTTCACATCACCAATTTCGCATATTTACATTTTTGTAGTTGTCAATAACGGTAGCACTGGCACCTTTGCGTTCGTGTACAACCAAATTGCATTAACTATTTACTTACACTTCTGACCAATTTCTTTGGTCAAATCAAATTAAACATTTAGTTACATTTTCTGTTTTAATGATAAGCTGTGGGCAAAAGGTCATACAGGCAGTCACAATGACAATTAAAGGGTTAAAAATAGAGTAGCTTTTAGATGAAAAACAGTGTCGTGTAAACATCCACTCATGCCTCGTTTCCACACATTAGTACAGTACAGTAAAATTCAGTACAGTTAACCTGATCAGGCTCGTGTTTGTGGAAATGTGGAAATGAAGCAGTCAGTAAAGTTTATAGTATTTTGTAAATTGATTTCCACATAGATTTATACAACAGTTCTGTCTGGTTCTCGAATCTGATTGGCTGATAGCCGTGATATATTTGAGTAATATCAGCACCCGTACAGCCTCTTTACCCTTTGTGTATTACTCCGCCCACATACAGCCAGCAACAAGCAGAGACACTACAGTTTTGTTGTAAGACAACAAAATATACTTTTGAGGCTTTTTTAGTCAAGAATGTAGTTGTTTAGATTGCAACTATGCAGTTTATTTGTAAGAATAGTGCCTATTTTAAAATATTTACAATTTCTAAGAGAGCTCGTTGACGGCCATTAGCCTGCCATAGTATAGACCATGGCCGCTCAACCCTGTTCCTGGAGATCTACCTTCCTGCAAAGCTCAGCTCCCACCCTGATCAAACACACCTGAACCAATTAATTAGAACCTGAACAGCACTTAATAATTACAAGCAGGTGTGTTTGAAATGGGTAGCAACTGAAATCTGCAGGAAGGTCGATCTCCAGGAACAGGGTTGAGCACCCCTGGTGTAGATCAAAGATGGTTGATGTTTTCTATCCACAAGATGGGAACAGAACCGCATAATAAGCCCTTACGCTTAGAAGCTTATAACAGTCTGATTTCTAACTATAGCAGATCAAATCATTATTAAACTGGTAAGCATACCTGCCAACCCATTTTTCCTGGGAGTATATCGTGTTTTTAGACCAATCTCCTGCAACCATCACGTTTTTTATTTCTTCTGGAAAACTCCCGTATTGTCACCCACCCCCCTCTTTGGTACAGTCTGCAAACACCCCCGGGTTCCCAATGTTGGTACAGTACCCAATCGAAGCAGCCGCCCAAAACCCGCTGCATCCTATCCCGGTTCTCAACAGTGTTATTCACTATTAAGAGACCTCACCCCCGAACAACCCCTCCTGCCGGTCTCTCGGGTTTTCAGAGACATGTTGGCAGGTAAGATGATCTCTCTCTTTTGTACGTTGTAGTGCTGTATTTATACCGATTTGCTCGCATATCAAGAATGTGTGTTGTGTTGGCAGAATAAAGAAGCAAAGACTGCACGTGTTTAGCGTTTTTCCTTATCGCAAGCACAACAGCAGTCTGGTAGTGATTGCGTTGCTTTTTTTGGGGTTAATTGTTGTGATACCCCAATTGCAACAGAGAAAAATACTGTAGACTGTAATAGACTGTAGGGATATACCTCTGTAGACTGATGGCATTGTCACATTCAGCCTTATAATCCTAAAATGTGAGCAAAATCAGCTGTTTTGTCTTCACTTTAGACATTACTCTATAGAGAGTCATTCAAACAATAGCTCTAAAGTTTGATGTCAGCTGCAGATGCGAATGAATAGCGGAAGAAAGTAGTTCCTAATAAAAAGGGGTTTTTAGACTCTCCGTGTTTGATTTTCTTATTTATATACAGGATTGTGCCGTCGAACTGTTGTATAAACGCAATATCACATGAGTAGCAGTGAGATATGGCTGTATATCAGCACTGGTGGGACTTACAGAAAATAGATTCTGATACTGTCAAACATTACATTGTGTTAACTGTTCAAATAAATCTTCACTGTGAAGTACTGAATTGAAATTGACGTTATTTTAATATAGTGAACTGAAGTGGGCCAGTCTAAAGTTTATACTTCTGCGTCAAACGCCAGCGTATGCTACGGCGTTGACGCATAGCCCTTCACCTTCGCAGTGGCCTTTGCTGATGTGGACCTCTCAAAAAATGTAACTACACGTCGCAACGACGCGTAGCGCAAGCTCTGTCATTGGTCGGCTTGGTAGCGCTAACGAGTCTGGGCGGGATCAAGAGCCGCGCGAATGGCGCAAACCCAATGTAGCGATTGTTTACAAGTGTGGAGTTCCGTGAAGGAGCTCCAGATGGAGAGTTTTGTTTTGTGTTTACCTCATAGTTAAAGTTGTTGCACGTCCGCCGTTTCCTGCCTCAAAATGAGCGAGTTTGAGCCACTTGTACATCCAGGAAGTGTTCAGGAAAAGCAAAACAGCAGAGAAGAAACTCGACACAGAGGAACATTTACACCTCACTGCCCACTAGCGTTTCAGAAGTGTTAATGCAGACCAACAGAGACCGCGCGCAGAAGTATAAATGCACAGCTATGTGCATTGCATGCGCCGTGGGTTACGCCGGTCACTTGACGCAGAACTATAAACCAGGCTTAAGGCTTGAAACTCTAGGGCTAAAAAGGAGTCCCATTCCAGCCCTGCGAAAGACTGTTTTAATATAAATATAGTTTTGTTCAAAGTTTTATTGAGATGCATTGTTGGAAATTGAATGTGTGTTGATCGACTGGGTAGCTTTACATAAACAAGGGAAAATTAAAATCTGTTTAAAATGATTTAAAACCTACAAGACAATATTTCAGTGAATTTAAGATTTTTTAAAGACCAAAATGTTATACATTTTTTTTAATTTAAGACATTAAGACTTTTTCAAACCCTGTGGATACCCTCTGTTCCCTCAGGTGAACGGATACAGTGGAAATAATGGACAGAGCACAGAGACTGGACAGCCTAATTTAACTCAATTGGTTTGGTGAGCCATTTCGAACTCCCAAATTGAACATTGTTTTGTCAGTTCTATTTTATTTCATTTGAAGTATAACAGGCTTGTACAGTACCGTTTGCTATTTTAATACTTCTGAGAGTAGAAATGGAAATAGACCTGTACTGTACTGCTCAGTGAAAACGAGCCATTAGCATTCCCTGCGAGCTGTTTTAATGCACTTTGCATTAGCAGTACCAGCGATGCTGCCGGAGAGCATGAAGAGCGAGGAGGATGGAGAGAGGAGGGAAGAGGAGGCTCCTGGGAGGAAGAGAGGGAGGAACTGAGGAAGTAGATGCCACTCGCTCGGTCATACACACACACAGCGGCTTACCCAGGGTTATAGAGCATGACGGTGGAGAGGTTTTCACAGGATTTAGACAGATCAGACATGGATAAGCTCAGGCTGGTGAGAAGGCCACTCTGAGGAGAAACACAGAGCAGACATTGAAGGGACAGTTCACTCAAATACGAAGATTTACTCTCTAATTCTTTTTTTTTTTCTGTTCAACACAAATGAAGCTGTTTTGAAGAATGCTGAACAAAATCTGTTACCACTGACTTCCATAGTAGAAAAAAACAAATACTATGGAAGTGGATGCTCACAGGTTTGCAGCTCTCTTCAAAATATCTTCTTTTGTGTTCAATAGAACAATACAGAAAATCGATTTTAATCATTTAAAGGGAGTAAATGATGACAGAATTTCTACTTTTGGGTGAACTATTTAACCCTTAATCAGGAAAAGAACCATATATGGTAATGGTATAAATTGAGGTCTTATGAAAATGATCAATTGTTCTGTGATAGAAATGGAACATTATTTCAATCCAGCCTCTGCAAACAGAACGTTCATGATGGTCTGAAATGTGAGCTTCCACTTGCATAATCTTTTTATTAACATTCTACTGAACTTAATGTTGCCTTTTGGATGTTCTGACAGGCGAGTGAATACATGTTAAAAACAAGTGTTGGGGGGGTGAACTGTATGAAGCTTCTCTCACCTTTCTCTTTTCTCGTAGTTTAGCTGCTTCTTTAGGATGGTTAAATCTGAACATATTGGTTCTGCCGAGGAGAATGACCGCGCCTGAGTAACACAAACACAGCACAAATTAACCTACTGTTTAGGGCAAAGATGTTACTTGAAAAAACTGTTACAATTTCATGCACTGGACAATTTTTCTGTTTTGGATTTTTGGCTTGTTTTTTTAAAAAACTACAAGAAATAAAAACAACATTACACAATATCTTTTTGCATCTGTAAATTAAAAGTGTGTATATACATACATACTGTACATATACATTCATTCATTCATTCATTCATTCATTTTCTTTTCGGCCAAAGCGGAATGAACTACCAACTTCTCCAGCACATGTTTTACACATTGGATGCCCTTCCAGCTACAACCCATCACTAGGAAATGTACATATACATAAATATTTTCAGAGCCAGAAATCTCCTCTTTAGAGGCTATAATATAGTTTAACAGTTTTTTTTTCTATTTAAAAGGTTTTTACAGAGAGATTTGTTTGTGTATCTTTCAGTTTTTCATTTTAAAGGTGCTGTATGTAAGTTTTTGACCATTCTAAAGCATAAAAATACCATAATATGTTCAATTTTTGCTTTTCTGAAAAACAATGCGAAAGTCAGATATTCTGCTTTGAAAATGTGAGTTACGCGATGGTGCATGTCTCTGTTTTGGTAATTTAACCCGCCCAATGGCAGTTTTTTTTTTTTTTGGCAATTATTTTTCATCACCCTGGGTTGCCTTGGTGGAAAACTGTGTGTTTTATTTATTCAGTCAGTCTCATAGAGCCGCCCTAAAATGAGACGCAGCTTTAGAGTTCCACGAGGTGGTAACTAATTAGCAAATAATATAAATATTTCAAAATAAATAATAAATAAATGAATAAATAATAATAATAATGACAATAATAATAATTATTATTATTATAAAAATAATAAATAATATAAATATTACAAACATAAACATTAGGTGAACAGGTTACACTGTAATCCCGTGTCCTAACAAGCTACGTGACAAGATTTACAGCGATAAGCAATTTGGCTGTTTGCACCAGACGAAACAAGACAGAACTTTAAATACAGACATTCAGAAGCAAAAAATACATTTTTAACATTATTAAATGTAGATGCTGAATCTCTGATATGTGTTGGCTTGCACTGAGAGTCACAGCTCTAAAGTTAAATTTCAAACGATTTATTTTATTTTCAGGACCTGAGGTGAACTATCTGCTGCTGCTTTCAGTAGTATGGCAATACATGTCATGTGAAATGGCATTCAAACTCACATTATTAGCATTTAACACTGAATAAAGCACATGAGGTGTACCTGAGGTGATCATTGTAAGTTTTCTGTTGATCAACTGCAAGAAATAGAAGCCATTTCTAAAATATAAATTTCAAGTGTTAATTAGGACAAAAACTCCTTTTATTATGGAGAATATTCCTTTTATCGTGTGTCATTGCTTTTATTTAAACCACTGTTTGAATCAGCCTTTAGGCTAGATCGTTAGGCACACTCCTTGGTGTCGTCAATCTGGCAACCTGCGCTTGCATGTATTTTGAACCAGCAGTACAATACCAAGTTCAACCATCGGGTGTCAAAATTACATACTGCACCTTTAAATTGTAAGGACATGTATGTGTATGTGTATGTGTGTGTGTGTGTGTATATGTGTGTGTGTGTGTGTGTGTGTGACCTTGGTTAAGCTGGCAAGGCTCAGTGATCTGAACTCCATTGACTGAACACTGAGCGTCATTCAGAGGAATGAGAGTGACCGTCCCGTTCTGGCTCTCTATCAAACAGTGCTCACTCTCCAGACCCAGACCATGAAGAACTGCAAGGAAAGATAGAGAACATGAACAATAACAATTGACAATAAATAAATAGATTAACAATTAGCCAATAAATAAACTGTTGGACTCACTGATGTCCTGTTCAGTAGTGGCATCATCGCGGCCAACATACGTCCTTCCCTCCTGTAAACACACACAAACCATAAACAATTCGGCATAAATCAAATGACAAAGCATCAGCAGGACTGTTATTAACGCAGGCAGACATTCACTACCTTTAAATGATAGAGGATGATGCCGGTGCTGAGCAGATCGTCATCAATGCCGATGAGATGAGGAAGCTCTGAGTCCAGGATCACACCGATTCCCTCCTTCCTCAGAGCCAGAGTTTCCTCCTGTCGAAACAAAATCCTCACCCAATTAAAGTCTGGTTCAGTGATTGAGGAGATTAAACAAAAATGGGTTCACACCAAATGCTGATTCAGATGGCTGATTCACACATAGTCATTGCAGAGGCACGAATAGAGGCAAGTGACAATTACAGTGAACGTGCAAAATTCCAAGTCCAAACAATTAAACTCAAGTAAATAATAATTAGGGTGAGGAGAAAAAAACATCCCGCGGGTAAACTAGAGCAAGTTACGAGGTGCTTCGCGTTTGGTGTAAGCATAAGAGCTGAGACAAACCTTTAGGATGTTCTGTGTTTCGTTCCATTTATTCGTCCATTCTTTGGTCAACTCCAGCACCTGCGATAGAAAGACACGCATAAGCACAACACTGGGTTTACTGGACAGGGCATCACACTCTTTTTTTTTCCCCCATGCAGAAAGATGAACATTTTACCACATTAAATGAAAGAAAGACCGGTTTGAATGATAATTAAATTTATTTGACTTCTAGAGGGTTCCAACTCATTTTTCAAAGTCAAATTTAAGCACTCTTCAAACACTTTCCAGGTGCAATTTCAAACATTTTCAGCACATTACAAGTGTGGCAAATTAAATATTTACATGCATATACATACATCATACTACATTACATCTGATGCTATTTGTTATAGTATTTGTAGTATAGTATAGTATAGTATAGTATAGTATAGTATACAGTGCACCTGGAAAGAAAACTCATAGCGCTTCACTTTTTCCACATTTTTATGCTACAGCCTTAATCCAATACCTCACAATACCTCATAATGACAATGTGAAAGAAGATTTTTTGACTGATTTGCAAATTTATTAAAAATAAAAAACCTGAAAAATCACATGTACATCAGTATTCACAGCCTTTGCTCAATACTTTGTTGATGCACCACAATTACAGCCTCAAGTCTTTTTGAATATGATGTCACAAGCTTGGCACACCTGTCTTTAGGAAGTTTTGTCCATTCCTCTTTGCAGTACCTCTCAAGCTCTATCAGGTTGTATGGGAAGCGACAGTGTACAGCCATTTTCAGATCTCTCCAGAGAGGTTCAAAAGGATTTAGGTCTGGACTCTGGCTGGGCCACTCAAGGACATTCCTCGAGTTGTTGTGAAGACACTCTATTGATATTTGGCGGTGTGCTTTGGGTCATTGTCCTGCTGGAAGATGAACCGTCGCCCCAGTCTGAGGTCAAGAACACTCTGAAGCAGGTTTTGTCTCAGAGGTCTACAGACAATTCCCTTGTTTTTAAGCTTGGTTTGTGCTTTCACATGCACTGTCAACCCTGGGACCTTATATAGGCAGGTGTATGCCGTTTCAAATCATGTCCAATCAACTGAATTTACCACAGGTGAGCTACAATGAAGCTGCTGAAAGAATGATCAGTGGAAACAGAATGTACCTGAGCTCAATTTAGAGCTTCATGGCAAAGGTTGTGATTATTTATATATATGTGATTTTTCAGGTTTTTATTTTTAATAAATTTGCAGCAATTTCAAAAAATCTTTTTTTCACATTGTCATTATGCGGTATTGTGTGTAGAATTTTGAGGACATAAATTAATTAAATTAATTTTGCAATAAGGCTGTAACATAAATAAATGTGGAAAAAGTGAAGCGAAATGAATACTTTACGCATGCACTGTAGTATAGCAGAGTATAGTATTCTAAGGGAACATTTGATGGCACTTTTGCACCAAGCCCAACATAGAACTACTCTCATTACTCTCTTAAATGAAATTTACGCATACTTTAAATGGAAAAAAAAAAAAAAAAAAAAAAAAGACAGATAGATCACGCTCCATGCCCAGAGTATTCACTGTATGCAAAAGCAAAAATATTTATATTATTTTATATTATTATTATAATAATTATTATTATTATATACTAAATTGTTCATCAATATTACATATTTAATTAAAATTATAAAAAGCAAACACATTTATAAGCACTTAATCCAAAATCTAAGCACCTTTCAAACCTTGAAAATGCTAGATCAAAATTCAAGCATTTTTAAAGATTTCCAGCACCCGTACGAACACTGCTTCTTAAATATCTTTAAAAAAACAATACAGTTTATGTTTCACACACATCGATGCTGATGTGAATGAAATGCTAAAACTGTGGAGTCCTGCAGCGCTGATGATAATACCATTCAGTTTCGAGAGCAGAAAAGTTCACACTGCGTTTATTACTCAAACACTGAACCTGCTGTACAGCACATGATGAGCTTCAGTGGATGAACATCAGCAGATTTAATAACAGTGTGACTGTATCTGCTCAGAGCGAAAAGCAGTGATCATGAAGGAGTGTGTGTTTTATGCGTGTTTGTGTGTGTGTAGTACCCGGGCTTCGTTATGGTGCAGTTCCTCCTCCATACTCAATGCTGTGGGTGAATCCAGCAGTGCTATCTGAAAAATCACACACAATACCATAGTGAAAAAAAAGTATTAAAGCAGCAACACTTTCCAAAGAGGATTCATTAGATAATATACAATTAATGTACTTAGAATGTAGAGTACATTACAGTGTTCATCTTTGATAACGTTAATGAAATGTGCGCTTTGAAACGTGCATTGTTTTATTCGACGTTTGACGTAATCTCAACTGAAGCATGACGAGAGGGCGGGGCATAAAGTAGCTCCTTCCCTTTAAAAACAGCCAATAGATTTGTTTCTATCACAGGTCTGCCAGTAAGTGTGGTTGAGCTTAAGCGAATCAAATGAAATGGGGCGGGGCACGTCAGATACTAGAGAGCATTTGATTGGTAGAAAAATTTGATGACAAACTAAAGTATGAGGTGATGATAAACTGCAAGCTTTAGGTGTTTATATCAGGTTTATGTCTTCTAAACGTGAGTTTTGTCACTGTTTTGGAGCACACTAGCTAGTACATATCCTAAAACTAACATACAAACATCTAAATTTTAATTATTACGGGACCTCCAATGATAATAAAGTTGACTAGTGTTAACTCACAGTGCATTAGCTAATGTTAACAAGCATGGATTTGGATTTTAATAATGCATTAGTAAATGTTGTACTATGATTAATAAATACCATATAAAATGATTCATTATGAATTCATGTAAGTAAATAAATGAACTAACATTACTTTAATGTAAACTGACACTGAAACAAACTACGATTATATTAAAAAATTCCAATACAAAAGCTTAGATAATGTGTTGAGACCTGGTTTCCCTGAGCGAGCAGTGCTTTCAGGCGTGCGATCTCGGCCCGCAGCTCTCGGATGAGGCGAACGTTGGAGTCCTCATTAATGGTGGGCTTGTTGATGATGTTTTTGGCACGGTTAGCATAGCGCAGTGTGCTTAAGGTCTCGCCGTAGTTGACGTCAGCAGGTGAAATAGCTGGACAGATTATTTTAAACACACAATACGATCACATACACATGATAGAAATCAAAAACCTTTATAATACTGTATACTTCATATTCAAACCTTAATCAAAGTTGTCCTAAAATTACTCAACAACACTCACTCTTCTTCTGTATATACCTTATTGAAGAGTGATTACTGAAACTGATACTGAGACAGACTAAGATTATATTAAATGCTGCACTATGATTTATAACTACCATATACAATTATTAATTATTAATTAAAGCAAGTATATGAATGAACTAGCATTAACTAACATTAATTTTAATGAAATGTTTGACCATTAAAACTGAGACTGTGACAAACTACGACTATATAAAACAAATACAAAATAAAAGCTTCTGTTGTATTCAAAATGGACTTTTTCAATATTTACTCAGTATGCATAAAATGTTAACTTTATATTGCTATATTTACTCAGTATTCGTTTAATATTTGCTCAGTAAAGCAATAATTTACAACCAAAATAGATAAATAATAAAAATAAAATATTTGAAAAAATTATAACAAATATAAAACATGTAAAAAAGAAATTAAAATTAAAATACATAAAATAAATAATAAATAAAACAAATAAATAAATACAAAATAATTAAATAAATAAACAAATAAACAAATAAAATTAATTAATTAATTATTAAATATTTATTAAAAAAGAATAATAAATAAATAAATAAATAAATAAAATACATTATTATAAAACCATAAAATTGTATAAAATTGTAAAACTCCTACTGTGGATTAAATAAATAAAAAATAAAATAAATAAATAAATAATAAATAAAAATAAATAAATAAATAAATAATAAATAAAAATAAATAAATAAACAAATAAATAAATAAATAAATAAAATAAAATAAAATCCATTATTATAAAACCATAAAATTGTATAAAATTGTAAAACTCCTACTGTGGATTAAATAAATAAAAAAATAAAATAAATAAATAAATAATAAATAAAAATAAATAAATAAAATAAAAAAAAATCCATTATTATAAAACCATAAAATTGTAAAATTCCAACTGTGGATTAAAAATAAATAAATAAACAGATGCAGTCAAAACAACAACAGTCATGTGACTCACTAGCGATCATGATGGTTTTTGAGTTTCCTCCCAGACTGTCCTTCAGCAGCCACGTCAGCACAGAGTCTCTGTAAGGAACAAACACTTGCTTCTTCTTCAGTTGACTGTTTCCTCCTTCCTGCGACAGATCCGCTACAAATGCAAAACTTTCAGCCATTAATACTCAAACATTCATACATGTATGAAAACAACACAATAATGATAAAAGCCTCTCACCTAAGGCTGAGATAACGTTGCCCAAAGTGACCAGAGATTTGTTGATATTTCCACCCTCTTTGAGCCGGACACCAGTGGCTCCAGTGGCATCTGCTCGTTCACTGCCCGCCAAATCCACCAGATGAATCTTGCTAACTGTCTCACTCGGCATCTCAGCGTCAAACTTAGCCTGTCAGGGGGGGAAAATCAATGAGATTTACAGTAATAAGCAAAAGTCTTAAGCACTATACCAGCTTTGTTGGGCTAAAACTTTTGCACAATACATAACCAATCAGTCTCTGTTTAAAAACTGAACAGAATAACATATAGGAAGCAACAACAACACAAGGTTTCCCCTTTAAGCAAAAGTCTATGTTTAATGTGGCTTCCCTTGGTACTGTTTTCATACAGCCTCAATAATGTTCAGGTCTGGACTCTGTGGAGGCCATTTCATTACTATTATCATGCAAAAAAATGAAAACTATTACCACTGAAGTCCTTCCACTACTGATGCCTTCCACTACTGTGAAACGGGTCCATGGTGTGCTAACAGTTTTTATTGCAGAAGTTAAGCCAGCCAGTAAACTGTGTATTTATGTGCGTATTGTACGCCAGTCACCTGTGTGAAGTTGATGGTGAAGATGGCATGCGAGCGGCTGCTGGCGTCGTTCATGCCTGTGCTAGCTGTGGTGCGGTTGATGTTTCCAGCCTCCATCAGCTCCTCCACGTCACTGTAGTTCTGCACCAGGTGCTTCGACAGATCTGGAATCAGTGAAGAAACATTTGTAAACACTGACAGCGACTGTCAATCCAGACGCCTATGAAAGAGGCCTTTAATTGGTTTATAACAGCCTGAATTGCAAGATTTACAGCCAATATTTAAATGGCTTTCAATATTTCATGCAATACTACTTAATACTGCAATATTTATTTAATATGTACTCAATATTTATTAAAATATCGTAAGTTGTTCCATAGTTATGTAAAGTATTGCTAATTTTTACTGATATTTACTCAATATTTTCTGATATTGCAATTTTAAAATCTGCCTAATAGCTAAATACATTTAACAATATCGTTAAAAACTGTTATGTACTATGAAAGTCAAGAGGTATATTTGCTTAGTTAATACTAGAAGACATAACATCTTTATTAAGGTAAAAAAAAAAAAAATATATATATATATATATATATATATATATATATATATATATATATAAATATATAAAAAATATATATATATATATATATATATATAAATATATATATAAAAAAAAAAATATATATATATATATATATATATATATATATATATATATATATATATTAAATGTCTGTTATCCATTACATAAATTTGGAGATTTTTGGTTGCGGTTTAAAGTCACGGTCTTACCTTCTACATAGGGTCCCTCTTTAGGGTGCTCTCTGACTCTGAGGTTATAAGTTTTTGCCATCTTTCTCCGTAACAAATCCCGCACGCGCTCGTTGTAAATCTCCAAATAGCTGCCAGCATAAACAAAAAAATAAATAAATAAATCACAGTAAGAGCTGTATTTCCACATGCACACTTCAAATGACTTTTATTTTGTACACGCACATTACTATAGCTACTGCAAGAGCATCATTTCTGTGCTATCGGTTTCTATAAGGCAGATATAGTAACATTGGCAATAAATATTAAATACCTAAATAAATAAATAGTCAATAACCCTTAAATGTCTGAGTTTATGGCAGAAAACTGACTGAAATCAGTAGAGATGTATGCTATATCGGCAGCCATATCGGCCGATATAATGTTTATCAATATCGGTCCAATAAAAAAAATTCAACCGGTATCTCAAAGCCAATAAATTATGTATTTTTCTGCAGGTTGAACCTCTTCACAGGCTTGCTACCTGCCACATTTTTATTATTTTACTGGTATTTTGATTTTCGTTAATGTTTAGTGACTTAGTTGCTTTATTTATGCTTTTTTGTCTGGCAGTAAATTTTTTTAAACATAAAAGAAAGACGGCTGTATAAAAGAATAGTTTATTAATAAAATTCAGAGATCAGCTCAAATATTTCTGAAGTTACTGTATGTGTTTGCATTTCATTTTTGCAATCATGCAGAAAAATTCTAAAAAAGTACAGTTATCGGTTAATATATCGGTAAATAATTATCGGTTATCAGTAGGGCTGAATCTGCGGACAATTTTTGCAATTTCTGTGCACAATTTTGTAAAAAATCTGCAGATTTATGCAGAATAATTTTGGGAGTATTGTAAACACTTAATATATGAAATAAAAAATTATATAATAACAATGAAAATCCAATTAAATCCACTTTTTTTGGTAAACAAAGCAAGTTTCTCATATAATATATCTACTAAAAGACAGAAATATTTTATTACAAACTGCATTGTAAATTTGATTGATTGATTGATTTGATTGATTGAAAATTGATTGAATAAAAATAAATGTACACACATTTACACAAGAAAAGAAATAGACTTAATGATGGGCTGGAAATCTGCGGATTTCTGTGTGCGCAGATTGTGTGTGGGCCTAGTTATTGGTCAGAAATTCAACATCGGTGATCCCTAGATTTTTTTCTTATTGCTAAAGCTAATAATGCAGATCGATGGTGCACACTATGAGTTATCTGTTTCTGCTCATGTTTTTGTTCATCAATGACTCCAGAACTCAACTTACCTGACCTCCGTACGGAAAGAGGCTTCATCTCTCCGAGTCATTCCTGAAATCCGGCTGAATAATCCTTCACAGATGCGTGGGATCAGTCCGAGGTCTCCCTATAAAGTAGCAAGTCATGACTCAGAGCCAATATTCAGCTCGCGAAAAGTTTAAACAGAAAGAACTTACAGGGATTCCCATCATGGTGTGTGACTTCCCTGATCCAGTCTGACCATAAGCAAAGATGCAAGCATTATATCCTTCAAATGCTGACTTCAACACATCTGTGCCCAGATCCTTAAACACCTGAAATCACACATACATGCGGGGGATGTTACTGCATGGGTTAATGTGTCAGTGCAAAAAAAAAAATCAAAAGCTAATCATAAAGTCAAGATATGGACTCAAATGTACTGCTAACAATGCCTTTAGGATCAGGATTTAAAATCTGCCTCTGGGAAGCCAGCCCTGAATCTCACTATTTTTGTTTTTAAATGTACCAGATGGTTGTTACATATCAAGAAACAAACCTTTCTGAACACAAACGCTCAGAGGATTAATTACGAATCAGACCTGATTAGTATTCGGTATAAATGGGGCCATTTAAAAGTTTTATTGTTCACTGGTATTATAAAAAAAATTACACACACTTACACACACTTACACACACTTACACACACTTACACACACTTACACACACTTACACACACTTACACACACTTACACACACACACACACACACACACACACACACACACACAAACAAACAAACAAACAAACACACACATATATATATATTAAAATTAAAATATATATATATTATATATAATATATTAAAATATAATAAATAATAAATACATTTAATATAATAAAAATTGGTCATATAAATAAAATTATAATTATTATTTTTTATTTTTTTATTTACAACAAATAATATAACATACATACATACACACATATATAATATAATATAATATAATATAATATAATATAATATAATATTATATATATATATATATATATATATATATATATATATATATATATATATATATATATATATATATAAACATGTAATCATTTTTATAACATACATGTAGAAATATGCCAGTAATATAATAATATAACTGTAAAAAATAATTGTTAAAGCAATAATAAGTAAAACAATTATTAAAGTAACAACTTAACTAATAATTATAATATAAATATTATAAATGTGGAGTTTATTTATTATGTTTAAGCCCAACTACAACAACAGTAATAATAAATTATTTGACAATTGTGACAATTGTGATTGTGCAAATAAATAAAATCTTATAAAAATATAGAAATTTGGGCTCATAATTAAATAATTAAGAGAGAGAGTTTTAATTTTATTGCCATTTCAGCTTCTATGGCTATGTCATGGCAAAAAAAAAACAAATCAAGTTTACCACATTTTATAAATACCACTTTTCTATAGTAATAAAAATGTCCTAATAATTAAAAGTCATTAACAGCAATAAATAATACACAAAGTAAAATAAATAAATAATAATAATGATAATATACAAGATAAAAATCTAAAAGTTTTTTAAGGTTTCCTTTTGATAAAAATTCTACAATTTTAGAAGGATTTACATTTTAAAAAAATATTAAATAATTTATCATCCTAATTCATGTTAAATAGAATTAGCATTGGGGCAATAATAAGATAGTCTCAAAATAAATCAAGTAATGCATTTTAATAACTCGTTTATCTGAAGAGACTTCATTTATGTCAATCAGTTTTATTTAAGGAAATCACAATTAGTTTACATTATTACGAAAATAAAAGTAAATAATCACGTGTAACTATTTTCTTTAACTATTTAAAGTTTAAAGTGTTTTAGTGGGAAAATACCTATTAAGATTATTATTATGGATTGATAATCACATAATTTTTTTTAATTATTATGCCCTTTGGATTCAACTAAAATATTAGTTTTTCATTAATTAAATTATACAGTTTTTAATTATGAGCAATTTTAAAGCAAATGCAGATTACGTACATACTACTCATCCACCTAAAGCACTAACAGCTCATTTGTTTTGACACCTTAATATTGTATGTGTATGTAAATGCATTTATTTATTTATATACTTTTTTATTTATATATAAATATATATATATATATATATATATAAATATATTTATATATAAATATATATATATATATATATATATATATATATATATATATATATATATATATATATATATATATATATATATATATATATATATATATATATATATATATATATATATATATATATATATATATATATATATATATATATATATATGCATACATATATATATATATATATATATATATATATATATATATATATATATATATATATATATATATATATATATATATATAATTTTGTGTGTTTTCTTTTCTTCAGTACATGTTAAAAGTTCCTTAAAAATTATTATAGCAGTTAAAATAATAATAATAATATTGATGCACTTTATTGAAATCTATTCACATTTTCCACTGACCTTCTCCTGTGAGACAAAGCAGGCGTTTTTACAGTCTGACGAGTCGTAAGAGAAATCATAAGTGAAAGTCTTGGTTTTCTCCCGTACAGAGTCTCCAGTCACTCCGTCTGGAATCTAAAATGTAAAAAAAAAAAAAAAAAAAAAACCCATCGCAATTAGTCTAGAACCGACACTTTAATCTGAAGAGATCAATGGTTTGTGGATGCTCAGTACTTTTAAGTTGGAGATGGTGGTTTTATTTCCTTCCATTTCAATGATGCATTTGCCAGACAGGTCTTTCTCCCTGTGCCAGAGAAATCAATAATGCATTAATAAAAGATATGTTTATGCACTTCATTTATTACTGACGCACAGGGTAAACATTCAGGCATTTACTCTCGAGGGAGATGATTTAATTTAGAGCACTCAACACGTTAAATAAGGTGTCTACTATAGACCTAATGCTTTTATAAACCGTTTAAGATGTAAAGCCGGAAAAAAGTGGTAAATGCTTCAATTATAAGCATTTTTAAATGATCAAATTATGTTTCTCAAGGTAAATTATAGCATTTTGCTTACAGTTAAAGTTTAAACTAATTAAAAAGTTTTTTGGCATGCCACTTTATTATCCGACTCGGGCAAGGGAACAAATTATTGCCTAAAACATATTTCTGCTCTTCTGTTATAGTGTTAAAGAATGAGCTTTATAGTGTACATTCCCACAGGACGTACTACAAAATAGCATATTTTGTCAGTGAAATATTATCATTAAGCTGCAAGTTTATTTGCATATAAAAATAAAATCCCCAAAATCGTTTTTTTAATTAAGAGCTAATTTTAACACTCTCATTTATGTCATTAATGTTTGCTTCTACATTTGCTCTAACACATTCAAGAACAAAAACAATTCCTCCATATACATTATAATTCAAATATAAATATTTTATTGACATATAATAAATATTTTATTATTTGATATGATTTATATGTATAAAAATATTGTCATTAATATCAATTTTCTCTCTCTCTCTCTCTCTCTCTCTCTCTCTCTCTCTCTATATATATATATATATATATATATATATATATATATATATATATATATATATATATATATATATATATATATATATATTCACTGTGGTGCAGTGGATAACACAATCACCTCACAGAGAAGGTTTGCAAGTTCTATTTATTATTATTTATGTTATTATCATTATGCTTGCTGGTACAAATAATAATAATAATAATAATTGGAATTAGTAATAAATATTAATAACAGTAATGAATATAAAAGTCATAATAAATTGGGAGCCAAAAAAAAACCTCGAAAATGCCAAAAAATAAATCTGATATAAAAATAAACATCTTTCATGGCCAGAAACTAAATAAAGTAAAAAACAATTGGATCATTTTTCATCTAATCCATTTAGTATATATTTTATTTACTGTCTTAAATAGACTACAGTGAGAAATCATACCTTAACTACCCAATAACCACCTCCCAAAAAACTTTAACCTAAATAACCAACATCTATATTTTATAATTTAATAATCCTATGATTGTTATTACTATATTTTTATTTTATTGAGTTTGATTTTAATTGTTATAAAATAAAAAATAATAAACACAACAATTATAATCTCCTAAAAGAACAATGTCAACAATAATAAGACTAATTTTCATCATTCATTCATTCATTCATTTTACTCCGGCTTAGTCTCTTTTATCATCAGGGGTCGCCACAGCAGAATGAACCGCCAACTTATCCAGCATATGTTTTGCACCGCGGATGCCCTTCCAGCTGCAACCCAGTACTAGGAAACTAATTTGCATCATTATTAGCAAATTTGCATCTTTAAAATTAGTAACAATACATACAGCACAGTGGGTTAACCAATAATAACGTAAATATAAATCGATTATTAATAACACATTATTATTATTATTATTATTATTATTAAACTCAGAGCTCACGAGTTTGCGGTGGGTTTAATACCGTTACTTGTGTAAATTTCACGCTGCAGCTTTTGAGAGAGTCATACAGACATGTGGTTGACATACTTATTCACATACAAATAATTATTCGCGTATTTCTGGTCACTCACCGTCTGTTCATGGGACGAACCCGCACTGCCACCCGGACCGATGCCATGGCACATCCCTGAACACCAAAACACACACACACAACACACACACACTTCAGCCGCTTCTTCTCATATGCGACTGGCACACCTGTACCCGGCGAAAAACAGCTCGAAAATAAGCTGTCGCCCGGCTAGTGTTCACTCAACAGTCATCGCGAAAACAGGACGAGTTTACGGGCAGGACGCCGTTGTTTCTGTTCGTATTATTTTTCCCGGAGTGATTCGCAATGTCCTGCTCTTTTGCTGGCATTCAGGACGTGTGGCGGAGTCGAGTGCGCCACCTGCCGGTCTGGAATTATCAGGAATCACAATGGATCAAGCTGGGAATGGAATGGAGATAAGCAAGTATATCCCGGAAACTATTTTAATGAGACCTATCATGCCTCTTTTTACAAGAGGTAAATCGCGGCATAATACTTTTTACAAGAGGTAAAAAGAGTCTCTGATGTGCCCAGAGTGTGTATATGAGTTTCAGCTCAAAATACCACACAAATATTGTTTTATAGCTCTTTGAAACTTCTTATTACAGGCTTTGATTCACATCGTGGCATTTTTATTATGCTTTTAAACAACAGATACATGACAATATAGTAAACAAAATAATGCAAGGGTGATAGAAAGTAAATAATAACAACAGCACAGAAAATAAATAAATAAAACAAACATGAAACAATTAACTAAAATTTCAAGGGGGTCCCTAAGAAGTACTTAAATCAAACAGAGTACATCACATCATAACAAACATACAGCTAAAAAAATAAAATAAAAAAATAAAAAAACAAGCAGCACACTTCACCTAAAACACTCTGCACAGTCTAAAGCCTACCCAAACAAAAACATATCAAGCAAATAATATGATATACAAAAAATCAGCAATTGCAACCAAAATTAATAACATTTACAAGTTTTTTACAAAAACAAAGATAGATTAATCCTGAAAAGACAGAAGAAGGGAGATTAATCCAGTCAAAAGGAGCTTTGTATTGAAAGGACCTACGGCCACTTAACTATTTTTATAAACAGCATAAAAACAGGTGACCTGGATTTGTTTAATTAATTATGATTTTATGATGGTGCTCTTTATTTGTCTTTGTGCTCATTTGCTATTGTTAATCCTTTCTGTACTTTTCTATTTGAATTAGTAGGCCTACGTTTAATCCAATAGGCTAATAACAGCATGTTCTAGTTAACCTTAACCTGCATATCCTTTAATTAGTTCTAACTGATACTAATCTACCGGATAATTAATGTTCTATTTTCTATTCTATTTTATTTTATTCTATTCTATTCAGTTATATTACTTTTTTAATAAGAGGCATATCTCTTTATAAAATATAATATAACAATAAATGACCAACTAAATTCTTAAAATTTTATTTTTATCAAATAAATACTAAAAACAAAAACAAATATATATACATACACACATATATATATATATATATATATATATATATATATATATATATATATATATATATATATATATATATATATATATATATATATATATAAATGAAACAATAAATATACATTACAGCTGAGTGGAAATCCAATTAAAATCTAATTAAATATGAAATGCATATATAAAAAATGACTACTGTAAAATTTCAAGTGAAGTAAAAAATTGAAATAAAGGCTAATTCAAAATGAAAAAAAATGCACTTAAAGATTATTTAGCTTTTTATTAACAGTAGTAGATTGTTTTATAAGGTTTCTCTCTCTAGATGTTACATTCAGAACATACGTAATAGCATTATTTAGCATGCTATTTAAACACGTCCTATAGCTGCTGGCCTTCACTGTAAAATTCAATTCAAGTTTATTTGTATAGCACTTTTTACAATATTTAGTATTTTAAAGCATTCATATATTGCAATCAATGTTAACAAAGTGATTAGTTAGCCTATTTTACTCTTATTTTTAATTGAGTACACCTGTTGCCTTAATCGCAACAAGTTGATTTTACTTTAAAAAAGTAGCCTAAGTAAACCCATTGACTTAACTTTTATAATTATGCACATTTTCATTGTAGGCTATTATAACAAAATTACAATAAGGCAAAATTCGAATAACAACTTTCATCTACATTAATAGAACAGAGTATAAATAATAAAATCAATAAAATAGTAATACAAAAAGAACACAACTAAAAGAAAGAAAGAAAGAAAGAAAGAAAGAACATTTACACCAGGTCTTCTATTAATTTAGCCTACATTTTTTCAATAAACAGTCTTCTTCCATGTTGATTGTAGCAACTTTAAAGATTTACAGTATAACCAAAATTTCATTCGGAAAACTAAAAATAGTGGTTTTGTTTTAAGGCACTTGCATTTATGAATATAACATTTCCCCAAAACTAGAATTCAATACAAATTGAATATTATTATCTTTCCCTATAATAAACCAAAGAAAATATAATTTTTAGAAAATTGGGAGGAAAACTTGAGACAAATCTTTAACCACTCGAATTATAATTATGAGCACAGTTTATTTACTTAATGATTATAATTGGCAACGAGTTTGCGCTCTTTTTACAGTATCACTTTCCACAGGAATGAGGATTGACAGTTCATCTGATGCCAACCTGAATCTCTTCATGTTCCTGTACACAATCAGATGGTAACATAAGCTCTGTAAGGTAAGTTAAAGTGCATCCAGGAGGTTAAACATATAAAATAAATTAAATAAATCGTAGAATAAATCCCGACAGGTTTATCAGCAGCCTGACGCAAAGTTGAATAAGACGGAAGGACTTTCAAAAACAGTACTCGACAGGGGCGGACTGGCCATCTGGCAATTCTGGCAAATGCCAGAAGGGCCGGACCAATTTTTAAATGTGGGCCGGTCAGTTTATTTTTTTTTTTCTTGTTTTTTTTTTTATATGTATTGTTTTTACGTGCAGTCAGCTTTTATCTCTTGCTAGATGTCATATTATGATGTTGATAAAAAATAAATAAATAAATAAAAATAATAATAATAATATTAATAATAAATGTTAAGCATTTGGCCCAATCGGCGACGGCCGCCTGATTTCAAGATTGGCCGACCCAATCCGAGGTCACCCGGACGTTATCAAAATTTAGGAAGAATGTCATATTATATTTTACCATCTGTACACCAAAATAAATACTGAATGTGCGTGTCCATGGGTGGGGCTGTGTCGGTGTGGTAATGTGGGCTGATCTGGCTACAGTGCCAGGGCTGAATTTTTGTCCCAGTCCGCCCCTGGTACTCGATGTACTTCATCTCGCTTATTAAACTGCCACTTGCCACAAAACATAAAAATTACACACAAAACATTCTTTTCAGTCATAGTTTATTAGTACTTTAATTAATTACAAAGTCAACAGAGACAAAAACAGTTGATGAAGAGCGCTTTATTTAGTCACAAGATGGCGCAAAACCGCCAAAAACGCAAAACTGACAGACATGAAACCGGTTGAAGCACGACGTACATTGCATTCATCACTCAAAAGACGTCGTCAAAATCAGGTAAAAACGTGACAGACAAACAGATACAATAACTTGCACAATATTCAGTCACAGTATGCAAAGCTGACAGACACAAAAGTGACTGAATAGACAAGCCTAAGTATTCATTCACACAAAGACACCAAACAGTCAAAAACAGACAGACAAGCAGACTGACAGACAAGCAGGTCTGAATGTGGATGTAAGTATATGGATGTGAATTCACTGATGATCAAGTTGATTTGATGTTCCCGGTTGAGTCTGTGTTATTCAAGGGTTGTTATCTTTTAATAACATACCCTGAATGTCGCGACTGACCAATCAGAATCGAGTATTCCAGACAGCCGTGTAATAATAGTTCAGCTTTTATTACATCAGCACAAACTGAGTTTATAAGGCAATTGCATTATGATCCATTAGAGCCAAAGTGCTTCAGTTTTTCAGCGTCCCCATGCGCTGATCCTGGATTTTCTTCCCACAGTTCATAGCAAGCGTCGCCACAGCGTAAGAGGAGAGGATGACGATGGTTGATCCCACAAAATGTGAGGAAGCCCCACGAGCTGGGATCTTTATGGCTCTGCGTGGTATGGATCCATCTGTGCGAGGTAAAGTTTGCGACACTGATTCCATGTTTCCAGAAAATAAGTTTTATTCCCCAGGAATTATTATTATTATTAAAATAATAATTCAGTCGAGATGCGTTTTAATTCATGAATGCCGGGTTTCTTCGGTCCGTTCCTTTTTTTATAGTCCCAGCTCATCCCGCCCTCCTTTAATCCCCAAATTAGCCCAGTGTCTCCGTGTGCGTCAATGGGATGTGAAACAGGTCAGCCTACAGAGGTCAGATAAAGCGGGATCGCACAGCCAGACACGTCTGACTTTAATTCTCCCTGAGGATCTGTACTACTGAGAAGGGATCTGAGTGACGGGAAGTCTCACACTAACACTATTAGTCTGACTAATAGTGTGTTAAACAAGTCAGAACTCTTTTCTTCTGAGTCACTTCACTGGTCTGCACTTTGTGATTGAATTGGAAGTTGCTGAGGCTTTTATTTCAGGATGTTGATGTTCTTCCAACTGAAACTGAATATTGAGTAGGGGGCGGGGCTTTCATTTTGCGCATCGTTCCCTCATAGCAAACTAACGGTCAGAAAATATGCAGTTGCTATGGAAACCCTCGGGTTGTCATCAACAGAAGGGCTGCAACTCTAAAAACAGAAACAAATGGTCAGACTTTCACTGAAGATTACCAAAACAAAAAAACTAAATTTAGTGGATTAATTTACATAGATTAATTATTCACATTAACAATAACAATGTGAGCTAGCAAAAGAGACATTGTTAATTTCAATTTCACATGGACTTTAAAAACCAACCCAGGCTCATTCTGAAAACGCACTGCCATATAGATTTCTGGAGAGTGTCAAATATGTACCATGCAGCTATTTTTTTGCAGTTTTTGTTTTCACGAATCCACCAAGGGGGCCCTTGGTGGATTCAAAAAACAAAAACTGCACAAAATCGTAGCTCCTGGGACGTATTTTTTACTCTTTAGAAATGTATACAGGTGTACGCTTTCAGAATGAGCCTGAATTGTCTTAAAAAGTTCTAAAGGAGTTTGCATGTATTTTGGACACTTACTGTAAGCTTGTCCAGCCTATCCGTATAAAAAAAAACAAAAAAAAAAATTATAAACATCAAAAATAAAGGTATTCATAATAAATAAGCAAAATAATTAACATTTGATATAATTTTTTAAATAAATAAATAAATCAATATATAATTATATAATATAATTCATTCTACAGTAATATCTGAGTAAATTAATATTATTTATTTACAATTTCATGACGCGGTGATGGATGGATGGATGGATAGATAGATAGATAGATAGATAGATAGATAGATAGATAGATAGATAGATAGATAGATAGATAGATAGATAGATAGATAGATAGATTAATTATTAACAGTTAATTAACAGTTAAGTTTATGTGAAAGTAAATAATCACAGAAGCTAAACATATTGATGTGTCAATAAAAATAAATGCATTTTTTAAGAAATGACAAATATAGAGTTTATGAATAGTAATGTTTGATATATGGTCTGGCACATATATAAAGAGTCAGATTCATCTGTAGGTTCTTTAAAGGCGATGATCTAACGGAGGCCATTAACAGCTGATGTCAGTCAAGGTTGTGCTGCTGTAAATAATCAGGTGACCCTCCAACTACTAGAATCATCATTAAACCTTTAATCCTGTTTGCTGTGTGTGTGTGTGCGTGCGTGCGTGTGTGTGTGTGTGATCAGATCTGTGCAGATTAAATTTTATTTTAGTAAATGCAGACAGCTAGTTATACCAGTATACAACTAATTTTCTTAAACTATTGTTATAATTTTTTAATTAAAAAATGTTCATTGTAATTTTTACTAAATGATTTAGGTTTCATGCTGACCTCTGCTATATTCTCCCACTATAGTCATAATTAATAAAAAAGCACAGAAATGTTTTGATTAAGCTAATTTACCTGTGACAAATTGAATGATCCGCTTGAGTAAATAATGCCGGTTTGTTCTTGGCAGTGTGTTAGGTTTAGCCAATACTGCCCTGCCAACTCAACTTCAAGAACAATTAACCATGTGACACAACAATTAGAAACGGAACAACACTCCTAAACAATCGTTACAGAGACTTTCTAATCTGATAATGAGTTATTTATGGCTTCCTCTTCTGGAAGAAACAAACTCTTTAAACAGCATCAGTAAAAATACATGTCAATTTGTACTTTGCCTATAAGTATACTACTCATTATTTGATTTAACAGGGCCGTATATACTCTTTACTGTTTTACAAGGTTTGTACATTCTCATAGCAACTGCTCTGAAAATAACCTGTTTGAGTGTTAGCAGGGGTTATGTTTTAAGAGTGTTTAGGTTAGTAGGGTTGCCACTCTAAACCAAATTGTCACCTTAGAATTATAGGGTTCTATCTGACATTTTTGTCAAAATTGAGTTATTAAATTACATCTTATTTACATTATATATTTTTTTTATAACTTGTTTACATTTTAGGACTTTTTATTTAAAAAACAAATGTTGCACACATACTGTTTGCTATGGAATGCACAAACTTTGAAGCTCAATATCTCAAAATCATTCAGAAAGCAGATAGAGCCTTATAATTCTCTATCTATTATAATATTTAAAAATATAAAGGTGACGAAATGAATTTCATGATCTATAATTAATAAATATTGATTATATTAACAACATGTCCTATATTTATTGTCAATTATTTTTCCAGTATTGTTGTAGAGATTTTAACATTTTGTTCATTTTGATGATTTACAGTCATTCTTGTATTAATGTGGTGTAGTTTGTTTTTTGGGTTAGCAGGGGTTATGTTTTAATAATGATTAGGTTAGATTAGTAGGGTAGCAACTCCTAGTGAAATGTCAAACTACCTGACTTTTTCACTGACAAAAAAAACAACTGAATTTTCATGATCTATAATGAATATTTAGATTCATAATGAATAAAATATTCATTATATTTACAACATTTACAATATTTATTGTGTCAATCTCTAAAATGTAAAGTTTTAACATGATTTTCTAGTACTATTGTTGAAGAGATTTTAACATTGTTTTAATTTTGATGATTTACAGTCATTTTTGTATTAAATGTGGTCTAGTTTTTTGGGTTAGTAGGGGTTATGTTTTAATAATGTTTAGGTTAGTAGAGTTGCCACTCCAAGAGAAATGTCAAACTCCCTGACTTTTCACTAACAATGAATTTTCATGATCTATAATGAATAAATATTGATTAAATTTACAACATATACAATATTTATTGTGTCAATCACTAAAATTAGAAATTTTAGCATGATTTTTCTAGTACTATTGTTGAAGAGATTTTAACATTTTGTTAATTTTGATGATTTACAGTCATTCATGTACTAAATATGATGCAGTTTGTTTTTTGGGTAAGCAGGGGTTGTGTTTTGATAATGTTTAGGTTAGGTTAGTAGAGTTGCCACTCCAAGAGAAATGTCAAACTCCTTGACTTTTAACTGAAAAAATAAATAAATAAAAAAATACTTTCATGATCTATAATGAATAAATATTGATTATATTTACAACATATACAATATTTATTGTGTCAATCGATAAAATTTGAAATTTTACATTTTTTTCTAGTACTGTTGTTGAAGAGATTTTAACATTTTTGGTAATTTTGATGATTTACTGTCATTCATATATTAAATATGATGCAGTTTTTTTTTTTTTTGTTTTTGTTTTTTTGATTTGCAGGGGTTATGTTTTGATTATGTTTAGGTTAGGTTAGTAAGGTTGCCACTCCAAGCCAAATGTCAACCTCCCTGACTTTTCACTGACCAAATAACTGAATTTTCAAGATCTATAATGAATAAAATATTAATATTCATATAATAAAATATTAATGTTTACAACATATACAGTATTCTTTGTATCAGTCTCTAAAATGTAAAGTTTTAACATGATTTTTAACATTTAGTTAATTTTGATGATTTAGAGTCACTCATGTTTTATATATGATGCAGTTTGTTTTGGGGGGGGGGGTTAGCAGGGGTTAGTGTTTTGATAATGTTTAGGTTAGGTTAGCAGGGTTGCCACTCCAAGAGAAATGTCAAACTCCCTGACTTTTCACTGACAAAAAAAAAAAAAAAAAGAAAGATTTTTTATAATCCATAATGAATAAATATTAATTATATTTACAACATATACAATATTCATGGTATCAATTGCTAAAATTAAAAAAATTTGCATGATTCTTTTAATACTATTGTTCAAGAGATTTCAACATTTTATTCATTTTGATGATTTAGAGTCATTAATGTATTAAACACGATGTAGTAAGATTTTTTTGGGTGAGCAGGGGTTTGTGTTTTGATTATGTTTAGGTTAGGTTATGTGGCCACTCCAAGCCAAATTTAAACTCCCTGACTTTTCACTAAAGAAAAACAAAAAAGCTGAATTTTCTTAACCTATAATGAATAAATAATCACTGTTCATTCAATTGTATTGATCATTAATTTATCATTCAGTTATAATATTCATTTTTTAATACTCTTAAATTATAATCACCCTAAATCAGGGATGTTCAAACTCGGTCCTGGAGGGCCGGTGTCCTGCATAGTTTAGCTCAAACTTCCACCAACACACCTGCCTGGAAGTCTAGTATACCTAGAAAGAACTTCATTAGGTGGTTCAGCTGTGTTTAACTGGGGTTGAAACTAAAATATGCAGGACACCACTGCTCTAAATATTTCAGAAAAGAGACGTGACATTTCTACTGTTCATCAGCAGATGTCAGTGTTCATTCTTTTACTTGCTAAACCTCACTTGAATGCATGTTAAGATGTTAGTACACTTAAATCAGGCTAGAATCACTTTATTCTTGCCAGCAGTTGATTTTTTATTTTTTTATTTTTTGCCAAATGTTTTTGACCTCCACTACAGTTAAATTTGCTTTCATTGCACTAGGGCTGTGGAATATAACGGTGTATATTGTATGCAAAAAAATAATAAAAATTCTATCGTTTCATAGTATGCATCGCTTATGGTGTAGCAAAATACATTTGTTTATGATAGTAGGTTACCTTTTCATCATTTATATCAGCACAATATTACACACTATACTAAGACAGAAACATGCATCGTTAGAAAGTTGGTCTTGAAAGTATGAGTGTTTACATTTTGTGGTATTTTATATCGGGCCTGTAATCATTCGTTTTTGAAAAGTGTTTTATGTTTCATTAATATTTATTTTCTATTTCTTCATTTTTAGTCAAACATTTGCCCTGAAGTTCAAACTAAAGTGAGAAACATGATCACATATGAATGAGCAATAATTTGAGCATTCATTCATTCATTTTCTTGTCCGCTTAGTCCCTTTATTAATCCGGGGTCACCGCAGCGGAATGAACCGCCAACTTATCCAGCATGTTTTTAAACAGCAGATGCCCTTCCAGCCACAACCCATCTCTGGGAATAATTTGAGCTCTTTAAAATGTAAAAAGAATAGTCCTTTCCATGTTGTTAATGTATATAAACTATTAATTGGTTGAATTACCTGAAATGGTCCTATATCATTATCAAGATATGAGATGACTTCATATTGTGATGAGATTTTTTTTATCATAAATCACCCAGCTCTTACTGTACTTGTCCATGTTGGCCTCTAATTCGTCTAATTTAATTTTTCAAAAAAAAAAAAAAGCATTAATACAGTACTTCTATTAGTATTATAGTACAGTCCCTGCTGAAAAATCCAGCTTAAACCAGCCTAGGCTGGTTGGCTGGTTTTAGCTGGTTGACCAGCCTGGTTTTAGAGGGGTTTTGGCCATTTCCAGGCTGGTTTCCAGCCATTTCCAGCCTGGTCTTAGCTGGTCAGGCTGGAAAATGACCAGCCAAATCCAGCTAAAACCAGCTTGACCAGTCTGGTTTAAGCTGGATATAGCTGGTTTTGGCTGGACTCCCAGCTTGGCTAGGCTGGTCAAGCTGGTTTTAGCTGGTCATCTCCCAGCCTGACCAGCTAAGACCAGGCTGGAAATGGCTGGAAACCAGCCTGGAAGTGGCCAAAACCCCGCTTAAACCAGCCTGGTCGACCAGCTAAAACCAGCCAACCAGCCTAGGCTGGTTTAAGCTGGATTTTTCAGCAGGGTACTTTTTTTTAAAATTAGAATATGCAAAAAGGTACATAAATTGGAATCATACAAAAACAAAGAAACATCAACAAAAACAACAACAACAAAAAAACAACAAAAAAACAAAACAAAAACAACATAGGCGTCTATACTTGATCCAGTCAATTTCGCTTCTTTCAGCTTTGCGTTTTTGACAGTTTGGCGCCATCTTGTGACTGAATAATGCAAGAGTTAGTGTAAACTCCAATAGCTGTTTTCCTTTCTGTCAGCTTTGCATTTATAAAGAATTACTAAACTATTATGACTATTAAAGAACAATGTTTTGTGACATAATAATCAAGATAAAGTATATCCAGGATGGTTGACTCCAGTTTGCGTCGGGCTGCTGATAAACCTGACAGGCTTTATTCTGTGACGACAACCTCCTGGATGTACTTTAGTTTTTTCCTCAAGTGTTTGTGACCATATCAGAACATATTTTTGGCCTATTTTGGGGTCAAAACCCACTTGTTAAAACAAAACATAACACTGAACTAGGTTAATTTGAGGGCTCTTATTGTTCATCTCTTATATTTCACGTTCCTTCATGTTTCAAAAAGAAATCGGTAGCACTGGTTTAAAATCAGGAAAACAGCGTTTAAACTGATTGCTGCTGTTGTTCTGGGTGTGCATGTGGATGATTTGCTGTAGTTTTCTTTTGTGTTTGTCTTTCTCTCATGTAATGGCTTTTACAGAAGCAGAGCTTTTGATTACAGATTCCTTGTGGGCGAATCTTCGCTCGTACTGCTGATTGCTTTCCGCTTGCCTACAGCTTTTAAATGTGTGTGTGAAATAAAGTGGAAGAATGTGGCAACACAATATATCATTTTAGCATTGACATCTCAATGTGCATATCTGCAATAGTCAGTTTAACCACAAGAGAGTGAAAGTTTTGTTAAGAAGGTCGCTGGTTTAAAGTTAAATAAACAGTTATTTGTGGTTTTCATTGGGAGTGTAACAATAATACAAAAACTGAACAGTTAAATATAAAATAAAACGGTCATCATTGTATAAATAATTCAATACAATAATATTGTATAATATGCTTTTAATCTTTAATAAACAATCTAATCATGTGATGTGACTATATAATAATTTTGTCCCTAAATTGGTGTTTAAAAAATTTAAAACTGCTTTTATTCTAGCCGAAATAAAAAAATAAGATTTTCTTCAGAAGAAAAAATATTATCAGACATACTGTGACAATTTCCTTGCTCTGTTAAACATCATTTGGGAAATATTAAAAAAAAAGTAAAATTCTGGGGGGGGGGGGGGGGGGGGGGGGGGGCTAATAATTAAGATATAATTAATAATTAGACTTCAATTGTACAGTATATTACACACTTATTAACATATTTTCATAGGCTTATCAACTTATATTCACATGCTTTTTAATGTGAATATGTTTTAAAATGTAATTAAATCATGTAATTTAAAGCTTTTTGACAATTTTTATAATTTTCTGCTCCCAAAATTCATGTTTGAATCAGTTTACCTGCAGATATTTTTGCAATTTATTATGTGATATGAATAATAATGTATTAATTATATTTAAATAATTTTACACACACACACGTATAGCCTACACATGCACGTACATAGAAACCTTTCATCAAGGTTGTCCTAAAACTGTTCAACAATGACCCATTCTTGACAAATGACTATATAGGCTATACATAAACACAATGCCAGAATCCCTGTCTAGCTCTGAGCTGGTTTTCTGAGATTTTACTCCAGTCCAGAGCTCAAAGGGTTACCGCGAGCGGATCCATTACACGCGCGCGCACTTGTTCTCCAGGGCACTACACAGTGTGCATCTCTCAGCTAGTGCACATTCTACACGCAACGAATAATTACTGTAGCCTACTCCATTCAGAAACAAGCTCGCGGCGGCAATCAGGCCAGGATGCATTTCACATTAGCGATGCCATTACTGCTCCAGCTGCCGGAGAATATGATCTGATGGCGGTGTCCTCTGGGGGACGGCCGGCGGTCCATTAGTGCGGCTGGACGCCTCTTTAGGGCTCCAGATGTCCAAAAGGACCGCTCTCCGAAAGCACGCGCGGAGGATACGGAAAGTGACGATCGAGATCACTCAGGATGAAAATTTTACTCGTTTCTGACAGACAAAACTAGTCACGTTTAGCCTTTATCGGAGCATTTTAATCCCAATAATTTTAAAAGGCGGGTGTTTTGGTGTGTCTCGCGAATGCATCGTATTGCAACGCCCATGCTCGTCTTTACCTGAGGAGGGAAATGCAAACAAGGGGAAACTTCTGAGCATCACCTGAGGGCGCCTGTCTGTCACCACGTGCACTCGGTAAGCCGTGAAGCGGCTTTTTAGACAGACCGACACGATGAGCGATAGCATGGATGACTCCGGTATTATTCGCCGGCGGAGGATGCAGGTGAGACGACGTTTTGTATCACTTGATATTCATAAATGTGCTCGCATTAAAGCAGCCACGGACGATTTACTTCGCTTATTTGCCTAAAAACGCCTGTACTACTACCTGACTGAAATAGAAGCCACAGCTGTTTAGTCGAAGAGCCAATCAGGAACGCCCTTTTGTCTGTCAGTCATCTGTCACATTGACATCAGGTTGGCTGTCGTCACTTCAGAAGGCGGGGTCTGAGTCATTTACGTAAACTAAACTGAATAAGTTTTTACAACTGTAAAATATTTTAGTGCTTTACCATCAAAACCAAACAAGACATCTTAAATTTGGTCCACATTGGATATCATCTTATATTTCAGGGAAGTGACTGGATGTGCACCAAAATAAAATAAAAATCCACCTGCGATGCTGTAGCCAGGTTTCCATTGTAACGCGAAGCTAATCTTTTCAAATTTTGCACAAAATAATAATATTAAGGTTAATAAATCAAGTTGTTAGAGCAGCTGACTGTAGGATTGGTAACCTAGCAACCAACAGTAAACAAGGCAAGCATAATGTTAAAGTCTAGATAGGATACAGCTGCAGATATGCACAAAGCACAATTTTTGTAGCACTGTATAATATATATTTTTTACAGTATGGTTGGGGTGGATGTAGGCGTTAATAAAATACAATTTATTGGGTAATTTAATAAATAACATAAACAATATTTAGTAAAACTATTGTTTTTACATTACTGTGACAGTTGGGGTTAAGGTTGGCGTAGACGTTAATGAAATTTCGTCGGCAGAGGATGCAGGTGAGGCATTTTGTATCACTTGTTGTACATAAATGTACTAAGGGTGATTTATGGTTATTTCCCCTAAAAAAAACGCCTGCACTACTACCTGACTGAAGCCACAGCTGTTTTGACGACAAGCCAATCAGGAACGCCCTTTCGTCTGTCAGTCATCTGTCAAATTGACATCAGGTTGGCTGTCGTCACTTCAGAAGGCGGGGTCTGAAGAGAGTGTGTCATTTACGATAACTAAACTGAATAAGTTAGCAATCTGCCAAACATTTTAGTGCTTTACCAAGAAAACCAAACAAGACATCTTATATTTGGTCCACATTGGATATTATCTTTTATTTTAGAGAAATGACTGAATGTCTACCCCCCAAAAAAACAAAAACAAATCCATCTTCGATGCTGTAGCCAGGTTTCCTTAATGGCCTGAAGCTAATCTTTTCAATCTGTGCACAAAATAATAATAATAATAAAATCCCAAATGTGAATTGGGTGGATTTCCATCAAGTTGTTACAGCAGCTGACTGTAGTATTGGTAACCTAGCAACCAACAGTAAACAAGGCAAGCATATGGGTAAAGTCTATTTAGGATACAGCTGCATATACGCACATCAATATAGCATAATTTTTGTAACACTGTATAACAATAATAATTATTTTTACAGTACTTTGATGGTTGAGGTGGGTGTAGGCGTTAATAAAACAAAATTGATTGAGTAATTTAAAAAATATTAAATAATACTCGGTACAACTACTGTTTTTACGTAACTGTGATGGTTGGTTTTAGGGTTGGAGTAGGGGTAGACGTTAATAAAATACAATAAATGAGATATTTAATAAATAATATAAATAATTCTTGTTAACTTCCAGTCACAACCGTATCTGATCTAGCCGATAAAGTCAGAGTTTATTTGACAAATGGATTTTAATCTTCAATTTGTATTAACCATTTTTATCAAAAGTCCAAATTCACCTTAAATTAGCATTAAAATATTTGCGTATTAAGAACATTTTAATTGAATGGTTATTTTAACCATTTTCTATTTTTGCTATTTAATAACTTTGTTGAAATAAAACACATATCTATGATTTTTACTAAATATGTGTGTACTTCTTTCTAACATTGTTATTTTATGTCAATTAAAACACAAAAGAGTTCTGATTATTTCTACCTAGAACTACCATAGCAGTCAGAATGACCGCATGCATTTCAGTGGCTGTGGCCGAAACTGCCGATTATCCAGTAGGAACTGCATTTGAATTTAAACGTACTACTCGACCATTAGAAAAGTACGTTCTATACAGTATGAATGTCTGTTGTATGAATGGAACTCGGACATAGTACATCCATCATGTCATGATCACATGACCTACCCGCATGAATTGCGTCTGTTCACTCCCATTCATAAATTCTCTTGCGGGGCATCATGGCAAAGCGTAGCATCCATATGATGCACACTTCAGAATCTAGCCGGAAGTAGTAGGTCATCCAGGTACTTCTCACATACTGATTTTTGAATTCTATGAATTTGGACATACTACTTGGCTCGCATACTGATTTTAGCATACTATAAAGTATGGAAGTATGTGATTTTGAATGCAACCAACGTCTGCTACTTTTCCCCATGACTTTAAATATACATTCCTCTGTTGCCTAGCAACTTCCTGCTAACAAAAACATAACTTTCTGCTGGCAAAAACATAACTTAACTTCAGATATGTCTTTTAAAATATCATATTCAGTGCCGTGAAAAAGCCTTCTCCTCTGCTTTTGCGGGTGGTTCACTAATGTTTTGCTAATGTTGATTCGCTAATGTTAGTAGCCTATACATTTATAGACTATATTACCAAAAAGAATGCATTTTAGGGTGATGACTTAATTAAATATGATGACAGACATTCAAAGCTTAATTTAGTATCTCAATAGAAACTTTGAATGTAAGTATGACGTGATAATATGACATCTTATATGAGTGTACTTGTGGAATTCAGGCAGTTTCAGTGGTAACAGAGGGTAATGAAAGCCCAGATTGCTAATTAAACACAGTTATATGACAATGTTGTCAAAATTATATCTGCCTGCACAGATCCACAAAACCTGCTAAAAACATATTATGTATGCCAGACCAGTAGATGGCAATGTCTTTTTGTAAATAAACTCTATACGCCTGTACACATTTGGTCCTGTAGTCAATCACTGTGGTATTTGTCCTTGATTGTGAAACGAACATGTAATACTCACGTACACAACATTAATCTTTGTTTGCACAGTCCAATTTAGTGACATTTAGCACCACTTCTTTGCTCGACGGAAAGTAAGTGCTATCTAAACCATAACAGTAACGATTAGATTTGTTTTCATTGTCAGTCACTCACTAGGTTCCAGCGTACATGCAGGAGTTCATATTTGCTTTGTGCTTTGGGAGTTATTGTTTTCATCTCTCCGGTTCTCGCCCAGAGCAACATCAACGGGGGGGAAAAAAGAGAGCATAAAGGAGGCTTGGAGCTGTTGTGTTATTGTTGGTACGGTGCGGAAACCATCTGCTGTTCTATGAAATCAAAACAAAATGTGTGCGTATTACTTTTACTTCCCCTCTTTCATAGCTGAAAATAAACAAGCCGGAGTTTCGGAGCTCCACTGCACTCCACCCCAGACAGCAAGACATTTCACACAAAGGTCACCACGTTTCACAGGAAAAGAAGAGAATTTAGTTTGTATACTTTAACCCGAAGTGCTTGTGATCAGTATTAGCTGCTCACATTAACAGTTATTTCAGTATTAGAAGCTCTGTTAATCTCAATGTCTACTCAGCAATTCTGTTCTTCATTAAATGAATCTAGTAATTTCAATGAGGAATAAACGAGTATGTTGTTTTCTAAAAACCGCTGTATACTGTATATGCTATTGTACTGTATATATGTTTGTACAAAGAACATATATTAGTATATACACACTGTATATACTATTGCAATGTACTATACTACTGTATATGCGCTATATACTGTATATAAATAATACTGTACCATTCAGAACTTGTTCTGTAACTTCCTAAAGCTAAATAATTCATAGAAAATAAGCTGTGAAAACAACTTGTTCCTTTACTTCTGCATTTTCAAAACTTAAGCACATCATTTGGGGTTCAGACATTTGCTGTTCAGTCACAGCAATGTAAATAATATCTAAATACCAAAAGAGTAAATGAAACAGTAGGAACATTTTGTTTCATGCTACCTTATCAATATTGTGTTTATAATTGTATAAATCTACCAATTGAGCAAACAATATAAATATATTATGTTGTTTTGGCTGTAGACACTTTTTTTTTTTTTTTGTGAAAGTTTAAGAGTACAGCTGTTAAGACTAATCTTGTCAGCAACCATATAATTCAGGGTTGTACAAACTCTGTCTTGGAGGGCTGATGTCCTGCATATTTAGCTCCAACTTCCTTCAACACACCTGCCTGGAAGTTTTAGTATACCTAGAAAGAGCTTGATTAGCTAGTTCAGATGTGTTTAATTGGAGTTGGAACTAAAATATACAGGGCGCCGGCCCTTCAGGGCTGAGTTTGGGCACCCCTGATATAAATTATCTTTAAAGGTTTAACAACCAGTGGTTGAACTAGGTATTGCACGCCTGGTTCAAAACACGCGCAAGCGCAGGTTGCCAGATTGATGACACCAGTGATTCAGCATGTACATTTAATAATGTTAAAGAGGTTTAATTTATATTAATAAGATTATAAACCTTACCATTTCATTGGAGTGCAGTAAGTGCACTATTTTGTGCTTCTGAATGGCTGAATTTAAATTCATGGTTTAAAGTCATGCTGCATCTGGTGCAAACAGCCAAACCTTGTCTCGTAGTGTGTGGTTAGGACACAGGGTTATTAAATTAGTGTTGGGGGATGTAGATCAATTTGGCATGGTATGATATCTAATGTGTTGCATCCCGATAAACGATGGCATCGTCGTTGTAGGCGGCGTAAATTAATTATTTATGAATAATTAATTAATTCACAACTAATTAATTATTTGTAGCCTACCGTTTCAACTACCTGACCAGCATGATCTTTGTTTTACCCATAACCAAATCGTAAAAAATTAAAGATATAACAAATTACCACCTGTCAATTACTTTTTCTGCGGGACATGAATAGGCAGAGTGATCTGTGTTGTTATAATGGCGTCGACAAACTCAGTTGGTAAAAATACAGTATAAAAAAAATACTCAGTATAAAAAAACAGTATCTGAGGTTTTTACTAAAATTACTAAGTACAAGCACGAAATTGAAGCAGTGTACTGATGCTGTGACACGTTACCTGATAGAGATAAGAGAAGAGAAAAGATAGAGACCAGATTAATTAAATATCACGTTTAACAACTATAGTGAGACGTGATCCAGCGGTACATTCTTGATAAACTGTCCGATGTGCACTGCTCTCTGGGGTTTTGTGCTCAAGGCACCTGCTGACCACCTGGAGCTCAGACGTGTGCATATGCTAGAGCGCATGACCGATGGTGTGTGTGTGTGTGAACACATAATGTGCATATTTAGCAATGTAGTGTGGATGGAGGGCTTTTTAGAAAAGCTAGATGAAATTTTTTAAAACTAAGAAGTATTAGTGTAAACAGAACCAAGGTGTGTATTTTTCGTGAGCGTGTTGCTCGGGGGCAGGGCGGCTTAGCATTGTGATGTCTATCGGCCATTGACCAAACCCTTGTTACAATGTAAAATGCTCACCCAATGTTTACGTTCAGAATATTTATGTTATTTGCTAATTAATAACCACCTCATGTGGAACTCTGAATCTGCTTCTCATTACCAGGTTGTTAATATCAACCAGAGGTCACTTTTTGAGGTCATGTACGCATGCTTTGAGAGCCTTCCTGACTGAATGAATGAAATACGCTGTGATATAATTGGGTTAACTGGCATTGGGCGGGTTAAAAGACCAAAACAAAGACAGATGTTCTGGCACGGAAAACACATTTTCAAAGCAGAATATCTGACTTCAGCATTGTTTTTCAGATAAACAAGAAGAGTCAAAAACCTACTTACTGAGCATCTAATGTGAAATTTAACGTTCCATTCCTGCTGCAACCCTTTCCTGATCACAAGTGGACTACATACTGGACCACAATTTGACCACCTGAGACAGTTTGTTCCTGAGAGAGCATACGAATGTGGGCCACTTTAGTCAGTTATGCGGCACTGGTGGTATTCCTTCGGCCCAGACATAATGAACGTGAGCCTGAAGTGGCCCACCTGTGCAATGGCAAAGGGGTGCCAAAGATTCAAATTCATATATGTGCCATTTAAGGCAAAGATTTGGCACTTGTGGCAAAATTTAATCTGAATGTGAGCCGAATGTGGCCCATGTGGAAAAGTTTGGCCCAAATGAGAGAGGACAAATGTATGCCACAATTAGCAAAAGAGTGGCATAGTCTTTTAAGGGTAATCTGGGTCTAAACCTAAAGTGGCTCACAAGTGTGGATGCAAATGTGGCCCAGTTATCTTAAGACATATGTGGGCCACTTTTGGCGAATATTCAGCACAGTAACCTATGGCTAATGTGGATTTGAGGCTATAGTGGCCCAGAGAGGATTTTGCAAATGTGGCCCAGTTATCATAAAACAAATGTGGGCCACTTTTGGAAAAATATATGGCACAGTTAACTCTGGCTAATGTGGCTGTGAGCCTAAAGCGACCCAGAGAAGATATGGCAAATGTGGCCCAGTTATCTTAAAACATATGTGGACCACATAGACTAACGTGGTTTAGTTGGGCTCAATGCCCTGAACCTCTTAATATAAATTTTCGTTTAGGCTGCTATAACTTTTAAGAACTTTGCTTGAAAAGTTTATTCATTACAGCAAACAAAATGAACCTTTGATGAAATTATATAATTCACTGATGTTTACCAATGTTTAATCCATTGTTAGTAGTAATAGGCCAGATCTGGACCAGAATAAAAGCATACTGTGGCCCACAATAGGGTCAGTTCTGGTTCATTTGGTTGAATTCTGGCTGATATGTGTCCTTGCTTTGGCTTATTTGTGGCCCAGATCTGACAAACAGGAGCGGACCGCCCTAGAGCCATCATTCCATTCAGTATGTGGTCCAAATGTAAGTGTTTAGTGTGGGCCAGATCTGGGCCAGAATAAAAGCATACTGTGGCCCACAATAGGGTCAGTTTTGGTTCATTTGGTTTAATTCTGGCTGATGTGTGATATTGCTATGGCTTAATTGTTGCCCAAATCTGTAAAACAGGAGCGGACCTACGAAGTGCCATCATTTTATGCGGTATTTGGGCCGGATGTAAGTGTCTGGTGTGGGTTGGATTTGAGCCACATGAATTTTGCTAGCTGGGCTCGCTTTAAAGGAGAACTAAATGTTCAAAATAACAATGTTCCCTATACCAATCCTGATTGTAACACAAAACCCTCAGTGTTCAGCATATCTTGCAGCTTTTAGAGCAGAAATGAAAGAAAAGCCTCCCCGCTTTAAACCTAATGAAAACATCATTTCGCCGTCAAATTCAAGATCTACACCCCAGAGACAAATATCCAGGTTTGCAGCACTGCTTTCAGCCAAAAAGCCATCTGGATCCAAGAGACATGAGGATGCAATGGCTTTCAGCCTGCAGAGCATTACGGCTGATTAAATGTAGACCACAAATTAGTGGATGCTTTTAGGGATGCCAGAGCATTTTTAAGCAACTTAAGACTTTTCTTTTAGAAATCACTTCTGAGAAATCCAGAAGTGCACAAGGGGAATGAAAGACCTATTGGGGATTCTGGAAATGCAGTTTAACGATTGGATGCAGCTTTATTGTGTGTGTGTGTGTGTGTGTGTGTGTGTAAAGGTGCATCAAAGCCTGCATGTGAAGCACACACTCAGGATCAGTGTGTTTGTGTGTGTACATACATACAGGATGCACAGATTTCACTCGCAAACACTTTGATTCTTATAAATGCTTACCAAAGCATTCTGAAGGCTTACAGGAAATGCTTACAGAGACATGAACACTCACACACACACACACACACACACACACACACACACACACACACACACACACACACACACACACACACTCACACACACTTGATCAACACACATTCAGGTTCATCCTTTCAGGCTATCAGACCCCTGTGCTAGAACTGAGAAGACCTTCAGGGAGGGTCTGATTTTCTTGGGACAGACACAATCTGCTATGCAAATGCGAAGACGGGGGCGGGGCATGTCAGATACTAGAGAGCACTTGATTGGTCTGAAGATTTTATAAGAAAATGTGAAAAAAATCATTGATCCATTTAGGCCAGGGGTGGGGAACGTCCCGCCTCGTGCCGTATGCAGCCCGCGAGACCATTTGATCCGGCCCCATCTGTCAATTTAAAATCACCTCTCAGGAAGAAAATTTTGAATAAATTTCTGTTGTAGAAAGTGACAGTTGTACACATTTGTTGCTCTGCAAAAGCTCAGTTTCACATGAAAATGATTCAAAGCAGGTGCTGTAATGGTACGTTTGCTGCACGAGATGTGCATCATTCATTGATGTACGTTTGAATCATTCATATTTTTAATGGCGCGATTGAGACCGCATGGCATGCGCGTGTGTGCGCACGCTTAGCGTCGGACACGAGCAGAGCACACACATCTAACACCATCTTAATGTGAGTGCTTTAGTGCTCAAATACATGCACATTTGTGTCAGAGCGTGGTGTTTAGTGATTATTCATATTAACCCTCATTTGTGTAATAAACAAACATGTTGAGAATCAAAAGACATGTGAAAGAGAAGCTATGTCAGAGCCGCACTATTCTTAAAGTGACACAGTGCACATTATTCTGCTGCCGCCTGTTTTGATCATTAATCAAACAACAAAAGGACAAAATCCCTCACTGCTCTTGACTGAAGGACTTTTGTAGCTAAAGTTTTTTCTTACAGTGGAGATGTTTAAAGCGCAGTTTGTTTCCTATTTTTATTCTACTGTATTTATTTCCCTTTCCTAATTTACAAGGTGGAAAATAACTATACAGATGTTATCATAATTATTAGCCCTCCTGAATTATTAGCGACCCTTTCCCCAATTTCTGTTTAATGGAAAGATTTTTAAATATAATAGTTTTGATAACTCATTTATAATATCCGATTTCTTTTATCTTTGCTATGACGACAGTACATAATATTTTACTAGATATTTTTCAAGATACTAATATTCAGCTTAAAGTGACATTCAAAGGCTTAATTTGTGTAATTAGGCAAGTCGTTATGTAACAGTAGTTTTTTCTGCAGAAAATCAAAAATATATATTGCTTAAGGGGGCTAATAGTATTGAGCTATTAAAATAGGTTTCAAAATATTTAAACCTGCTTTTATTCTAGCCAAAATAAAACAAATAAGCCTTTCTCCAGAAGCAAAAATATTATAGGAAATACTGTGAAAAATTCCTCTGTTGAACATCATATCGGAAATTTTTATAAATAAAAAAAAATAAATTCACAGAAAATCGAATAATTTTGACTTCAACTGATAATCATTTTAAATATTTGTGATTATAATTATGACTAAAATAATCATGGTTATGATTTTTCCCATAATCGAGCAGCCCTAACTTTTTTATATTTTTTATATTTTTTATATTCAAAACCAAATTTTGTTTTATTTGGTTTAATCTAGTAAAAAGTATTAGGTTCATGATTTCAATAATGTTTAATAAAAAGTATTTTAATTAATTTTCTAAATTTTACTATTATTATTTTTTTTTCCAGTGTGTTTTTGCTAAAAACTAATAGGCAGGGATGGTTCACTCAAAAAAAAAAAAACATTTACTCATTATTTATTCACCCACAAGTGATTACAAACATGTTTGAGTTTTTTTCTTCTGTTGAACACAAAACTAGATGTTTTGAAAAAGGTTGTACACCTGTAATCAGTGACTTCCACAGTAGGAAAAACAAATATTATGGAATGTCAATGGCTACAACATTTTTCAAAATATCTTCTTTTGTGTTCAATAGAAACTCAAGATGTTTGTGACAAGCAAATTATGACAGAATTTAACATTTCAGCTGCAATATCGCTTTAAATAAGTCAGGACTCGAATAAATGATTCAGTTCAAGTTTTGAATGAATTCATCAGCAGTGTGAACCGATTCACTGAGTTATGAACTACATAATGCTGTAAGTGAGCATAAGCAAATTATTTAAGTGATTTTTCTTACTAAAAAAGTTGACCTCAACCCAAAAAGTGATGCAAATGCTAGCATTTTTATTCAAACAAAGTAACAAATCAATTAGCTTTACATTCTAGCTGCTTAAATCCTGGGTGATTCGGTAAATACTCACTGCTGTGTATTTGTGGAGTAATTTCAGCTTGATGTCTGACTCTCTTTAGCCTCACTGTGATTGACGGCTTCGCTCTGGCAGTGTGGCGACTTGCATTATTACCCTCGTTTCTCTTTTTTCCCGTCCCTCACTTTATCTCCTTCTACAACGAGAGGCTTTCTCTCCTCTGGGCTGCGAGCCAGTCGCTTTCATTAGTCTCAGCTGTAGGCTGAATGTTATTCATCACTGCTCGGGAAGTTTACAGACTTAATGAGCCTATAGCGTTTGTCAATACCATCTTTTGCCATTATGTCAAGTGCATTCTCTGGATATGTTACTTTCTGCATCTTACATTGATTCAGTTTGTGGCCACTCCATTGAAAAAGCCCCGAGAAGGTGGTTGCGTCCCAATTTGGTTACTGAAGTGTGTACTTGATAATCATACCTGCTGTCAACATCGGGATGCAAAAATAAGGGATAACAACAACAACAGCATTCATTCATTTATCAGGGGTCGCCAGAACCGCTTATCCAAGCAAATGTTTTACGCAGCAGATGACCTTTCAGCTGCAACCCATCAGTGGGAAACACCTACAGCATACACAATCATTCACACACACACACTATTGACAATTTAACTCACCTAATTCACCTGTATCACATGTCTTTGGACTTGTGGGGTAAACCGTAGCACCCATAGGAAAGAAATGCCAACTGACCCAGCCGAGGTTCGAACCAACTACATTCTTGCTGTAAGGCAACAGCGCTACCCACTGTCCCACCGCACCGCCCACAACATCAGCAAGAACAAAAAAAAATTATGTTACGTATTGGTAAAACTACACCCATTTGTTATCTTCCATTAAGTTTAGTTTTCACCCCAAACTCCTCTCAGTTTGTTAAGTCCCAAAATGACCCCAAACTCCTAAATCACAGGTGTCAAACTCAGTTCCTGGAGGGCCGCAGCTCTAAACAGCTTAGTTCCAACCCTAATTAAACACACCTGATCAAACTAATTGAGTCCTTCAGGCTTGTTTGAAACCTACAGGTAAGTGTGTTGGAGCAGGGTTGGAACTAAACTGTGCAGGGCTTCGGCCCTCCAGAAATTGAGTTTGACACCCCTGTCCTAAATCATTCATTCAGAGGAGTTTCATTGTAAAATGAAAGACATTAAAATTGATAGAACAACTAGCATTTAATAGAAAACAGTTTAAACTAAAGATTAAACTGTTAAATTGATCAAGAACTGAATATTAAACTGATAAATTAAGCTGTTTAGCCTATTAAAGTAATGACATTATACAGAAATCGAATAAAATCAAGTATAAATTAGTTAATTTATTTTTATTCACCTTAGTCCCTTTATTCATCAGGGGTCGCCACAGCAGAGTGAACTGCCAACTATTCCAACATATGTTTTACCCGGTACTGGGAAACACCCATACACACTCATTCACACTCACACACACACACACTCATACACTATGGCCAATTCAGTTTATTCAGTTCACCTATAGCGCATGTCTTTGGACTGTGGGGGACACCGGAGCACTCTGAGGAAACTCACGCCAACATTGGGAAAACACGAAATTCCAAACTCCACACAGAAATGCCTACTGACCCAGCCGGGACTCGAACCAGCAACCCTCTTGCTCTGATGCGACAGTACTAACCACTGAGCCATCTTGTCACCTTAGTTATATTCATACTTAAATTCAATTAATTCGATGAAATCAAGTGTAAATTCCTAAATATATATTCTGATTAAAGTCACTAGTTATTTAGTGAAGAGCAGCGAATGAGACAATAAGTTTTGTTTAAAATAAAACATGGCATGAATTGACTGAGGCCATCTCCACATGTATGTGAGTTTTCCTTCACTTTGATAAAATAAAATACAAATTCTGTCCACATGAAGACGTAAAAATGCACTGGGATGTATATTAAGGACACATCGAACCAACATGTGGTGATAGAAACCATTTATGCTGGATTTACACCAAATGCAAAAATAAGTATTTAAAGAGTAAATTTGATGGAAGTCAATGGAAATGCGAGAACAAAGGCAAGATACCATCCTGCGGTGTGAACGATGCATAACGTTCAACTTGTTTGTCGCGAATGTTTGGAATCAGCCTCAATCGCGTCTTCCACATTAGGTGTCAAGCAAGTAGTGTTGGCCCATCAGAAAGAAGAAAACAGTGCTTACACTGACACCATGAGGCAAAAACTCTGCTTTTACCCTGCTGAAAAATCCAGCTTAAACCAGCCTAGGCTGGTTGGCTGGTTTTAGCTGGTTGACCAGCCTGGTTTTAGAGGGGTTTTGGCCATTTCCAGGCTGGTTTCCAGCCATTTCCAGCCTGACCAGCTAAGACCAGGCTGGAAAATTACCAGCCAAATCCAGCTACAACCAGCTTGACCAGCCTGGATTAAGCTGGATATAGCTGGTTTTGGCTGGACTCCCAGCTTGGCTAGGCTGGTCAAGCTGGTTTTAGCTGGTCATCTCCCAGCCTGACCAGCTAAGACCAGGCTGGAAATGGCTAAAAACCAGCCTGGAAGTGGCCAAAACCCCTCTAAAACCAGCCTGGTCGACCAGCTAAAACCAGCCAACCAGCCTAGGCTGGTTTAAGCTGGATTTTTCAGCAGGGTAGTTACCACATAGAACCCAGAGATTCAGAAAATCATTACCTTGGCCAAAGTTTTCACTTTAGTCCCCTGATACTGTGTTTTCATGTAGACAAAAAGACAAATGCATAAAAAAAACGTGTGGAAATGCAAAGCAGCATGACTGTAATGAAACAGAAAGGAATGCAGCCATTAATATATCAATAGACGCTAATTATAGACGTTGATTATAGTATGAGCATTCCATAATATGAAATATAAACGTAAAATTAACCATAGTATGATAATATTTTCATAGGTTTCCAGTCAGTGTCCTCAAGCTGAACCTGGTGTGAACTGTGAATAACTCCTCTGGTGTTGACATATTTCTTCTTTGTTCATGCTCGACTGCCATCTCACATTGGATTTTGATAAATGCGTCAGATGTGCACTCGAAATTAAAGTGGGTTGCGGGTATGAAGTAGTGAATGAATAATGAAGGGAATGAAGTCATTCACTCAGAATTCAGACACCAAATGGCTGAAACGCTTCAATGTAGTTCACTTTATAGTGAATAGGGAGTGCTTCCTGACACTTGAGTGGGTTGTTCTAGTGGAAATCTCCTACTGGGAATCATTTCTAGCATTTCTAGCTAATGATATACATTATTGTAACATCATAAAATAGTCTCTTTTTTAAATATCACGAACTCTACACTAATGTTAGCATGATAACACTTTAGCTTAGATACCAATTCTCTCAACTATCTAGTGGCTAGTTACCTGATTATTATTGAAAGTAAGACTCCGTTTCTTTTGAAAAAAAAAAATAGGCTCATTTTACAACTCTCCTAGAATTGTTAATTTTTTTAGTACAGTTAAGTTCTGTCGGTAGCACTTTTAGCTTAGCTTAGCTTAGCATAGCATAGATAATTAAATCAGATCAATAGGATCCGTCTCAAAAAGTCACATGCCAAAAGCATATTAGGCATCAAACAACATCACAATCTCTTTAAGAGTGTCCTCCTGGGTTTCAGTTCATGGCACTAGGTAAACACAGTGGGGGCTTCCCTGCTTGCTTCAGCCTATGTAACCCGGTGAGCGATAAAACAATGCAGTCCTCTGTAGCACGCCCTCGTGTTGTCTGTAATAGTGTTGTTCTGGTACTGGAGTTTTAAAAACATCCATTTCCCGCTAACATTTAAGCGCCGCTGAGGTTTGCACTCATTAAACAGTGGTGAAGTGCGGTAAACTGATGACCTCCACGGCCAATCACAGTCATTTCTGTTAATCACCTGTGAATACTATGGGAAATCAGCGGTGTTGCGTTCAACAGTGCTTAAATGTTAGTGGGAAATTGACGGTTTTTCTAAATTTCAGTTCTTAAATTCAGTATCGTGACAGGTCTAATATAGTAAAAGAATCAGTTCATTAGCTTAAGTTTGATAAATGGCATCTAAAACATGCGTTTGGTAAAGAAAACGTTAGCTAACTAGTGCTATTTCCTTGACTTAGCTGGAAATGAGCTCTGATATCCTTTTTTATTTTCACTTTCCATTCAGACAGACCTTTGGGTCACTCGGAAGTCAGTGAAACTATAAATTTGTTTCACTTTCTCTTCTGATAAGATAAACAGCCAGGTACACAACATTCCTGTGTGACTCAGGCTATACTTGCGGGTTTCTTCCCACCACAGCCACGATTTCGCTTTTGTAATGGCGGCTGCGTGAAATCAGTCTATAGCCTTCACATAGACAAACAGCTCAGTGCTCAGTGACAGACAAGAATGAAGCAGATCTCTCTTACTACAGTGAGAACTTTCACAACGGTTATTTGATATACTTGTTGTGGAGTTAATTTAACAGTGAGCCTCCGTTATAAACTATACTACATTATGTTGTGGCATTCTTAAAAAATAGTTGTAAATAATACACTAATACACTTTAGTATGGTTAAAAGGCATTTTCGTATAAATTACTATTGAATTTTAGTTGAATTACTGGTGCGCGAGCATTTTGAAACAGTACAAATGTATGTTATTATTGCCTTTTCTCTCGCTATACACATTAATAGCACACGAGGGCGTTTAAACCTTTGAATCAAAGTTCGAAGCAGTCACGTGTGTATAGGTGGAAATTAAGCTTCGGAAATTGTTGATCATGTAATTATGGCAAAACAAATCAAGCTCCGGTACTTCTTCACTGCCAGATGTATCTTTTTTTTTTGATACATGCTTCGGAGCCTTGCTGCACAACGTCACATCACTACTAATTATTCTGACTCTATATATTTCCACACCACTAGATGGCACTGTGCTGAAACCGTTTTTCCCAAATCATGGTAATAACCTTAAAATGCGGTCTAAATATGCTAAAACCTTCATGAGAAATAACCCTATGTCCTAATCAGCTGCATGTTCTCCATTTAATTGTTGCAAATGCACACAGACTTCAAAAACACTGATTGAAAACACTCCTTTATCTGTGTGCTAAATTTACCCAGGTGGTTCTATGGCCTGCCATTGACTTCAAGGGAGTAAAAAGTTGACGATTAGCAAGAAATTATTGGTGACTTTCAAAAAAGAGGGAAAAATTTTTGACGGTAGAAGCTGAGAAAGATGCAGAGAAAGATCACCTCGTCAGGAAACGCTCCAGATTTATGATGTTAATAGTTGTGGAAAAACATGTCATTTGTGGTAAAGGGTCCACCGGAGACGCCCTTATTGCTTTTAGTGAGGATCGCTGTCAACCCTTTGTGACCTTTGGCATAAACATCCAAACAGAGCGCGGAAAACGGTGTTGTAATGAATAAATAATTAAGAAGTAGCAGGATCAGCACAGCAGAGTCTCTTTGCAGTTTCCCCCTCACAGTTCCTAGAATAGAGTTCAAAGAGGAGAACGCAACGACATGGAAATGTAAATGAAGCTCCGCTGTAGAGAAAATAACAGCTTGGTTTTCCTGATCTCTCGCTCCCTGCGGAGTGCAGACAGTCGATAAGAGAAAAGCACAAAGAGACGGAAACAACTATTAAGATTTTGTCTAAAAGATAAAGTCTCGGAGTGGAAACTGGGGCTCCATTTTTCAGCATTTTTCAGTTTGTGTAGGGTCAGACATTTCAGAAAACTCTTACACTTTGTGTAAATGCTCGGGCGTTGTAACGCAATGTTGGGTCAAATATGGACAAATCCAAAATATTTGAATTACACTTTAATACCCATTGTTGAGATGCCACAACTCAACAATGACTGATGACTGAGGGAGACTGAGGGAAAGATGACTGAGGGAGAGGAGTTATTTAGTAAGCTAAATTGGCCACAGTGTATGGGTGTTTCTGAAGGGCATCTGCTGCATTAAACATAAGCCGGAATAGTTGGCGATTCATTTCACTGTGGCGACCTCTGAAATAGAGACTAATCATTCATTCATTCATTTTCTTGTCGGCTTAGTCCCTTTATTAATCCGGTGTCACCACAGCGGAATTAACCGCCAACTTATCCAACAAGTTTTTACACAGCGGATGTCCTTCCAGCCGCAACCCATCTCTGGGAAGCATCCACACACACATTCACACACACTCACACACTACGGACAATTTAGCCTACCCAGTTCACCTGTACCACATGTCTTTGGACTGTGGGGGAAACCGAAGCACCCGGAGGAAACCCACGCGAAGGCAGGGAGAACATGCAAACTCAACACAGAAACGCCAACTGAGCCGAGGTTCGAACCAGCGACCCAGCAACCTTCTTGCTGTGAGGCAACAGCACTACCTACTGCGCCACTACCTCGCCCTGAAATAGAGACTAAGTGGAAGGAAAATGAATGAATGAATGAGTATACTGACAGCATTTGCATGTTTATCTCTGAGAGCGTATGAGATCTAACACATAAAACCCAAAAACTCATTTCTCACGGATCGATGGCTGTTTCTGTGCCCTGCGTGATTCAGCAATGTAAAGATGAAGAGTATTCCTGGAGGTTACTGACATTTACTGTGTTAAACAAATTGAAAAGTAACATGCTTATTTGTCTGGCAGCATGTTATAGTTATAGATTACAAATTAAAGTGTCCTCATACTGTAAACACACACACACACACACTCACACGAAGAGAGCCACAGACCATTTGTCCACTTAATCCTCCATTAGTTGCTCAGTGGCGCCAGTCATGCTGGCAGGGAAGCCCTTGTCACACACGATGTCATCAAAGTGAGTCACAGCTGGTGAAGTCATTTCCTCCCGACAGTCTACCATCATATGCACCAGCATGGCCTCATTCCCCCATCTCTCTCTCTCTCTCTCTCTCTCTCTCTCTCTCTCTCTCTCTCTCTCTCTCTCTCTCTCTCTCTCTCTCTCTCTCTCTCACTCTCTCTCTCTCTCTCTCTCTCTCTCTCTCTCTCTCTCTCTCTCTCTCTCTCTCTCTCCCTCCGGTGACCTTGTTTGTGTAATTGGCCAGTTTAGTGTTTTGGGGATTGTTCTCCCCTAAGTGCTGTCCGAGATCTGAAGAGCATTATGGGTCATAATGAATGTCAGCTGGCACACGATTATTCCAGTTTGGTTTCATCAAGATATTTATGTCCTGAAGCAAAACTGCACTATTGAGCAGTTATTGATGGTATCATTTTACACTGGGTAATACAATCACTCAGACTATCATTTCTCTCTCTCTCTCTCTCTCTCTCTCTCTCTCTCTCTCTCTCTCTCTCTCTCTCTCTCTTGAGTTGAATGTATATTTGTTAGTTGTGGTATTTAAAATAGTATAAAATAAAGTAGATTAACAAAAATCCCTCTGGCACAAAATAAAATGCCAACTTTTATATTTTATTGTAAGACCATTATACAGTGTGGGAAATAAGTACTGAACACATCATGGTTTTTTCCTGAGAATAGCATTTCTAAAGGAGCTTTTGACATGGAATTGAACCAGATTTCAATAAAAACCAGAACAATTTTAACATAAAAAGAAAACAAGACCAAAAAAATCTGAAATATTATGTGTAATAACAATGGAATGGCACAAGGAAAAAGTACTGAACTACTATAATGTGTTTAATACTTTATATAAAAGGCTTTTGTTGGTGATGGCAGCTTAAAGACGCCTCTCATATGGAGAATGAAGTCACATGCATTGCTCAAGTGTAAGTTTCTCGCAGACTTCAGCAGAGTAAAACAATCTTGATGGGTCTCGTCTATCAAATCTGAGCTTTATTTTGTATTCTCTATTGGATTCAGGTCAGGTGATTAGCTGGGCCATTCCACAGCTTTATTTTCTTTTCCTGAAAGCATTTGAGAGTCTCCTTGATTGTGTTTTAGATCATTTCCTTGCTGAAATGTCCACCCTGGTTTCATCTTCATCACTCTGCTAATGTAGATGTTGGACTGAAGCAGCTAATACTCATTAACACTGATGATAGTTGCTGAAGAACTACTGGGAGTTTTCAGCTGCTATCTGGGCTTTCCATCCCTTTCCACACCTTCCTTTCTTCATGTGTTCAATACTTTTTCCCTTTTGTCATTTCATTTTAATTACACAGAACTTAATTTGTAAACTATTCAGATTTGTTTTTTTTTTTGCATATATGAATTTCTTTGGTTGTTGTTACCAACATCTGATAAAAATTTCAAGTCAGCAGCACCTTTAGAAGTGTTTTCTAAGAAAAATGGTGATGTGTTTAATACTTATTTCCCCCACTGTACATGAACAGGAGGACTAAATTTGGATGACTTGATGGATGAAATCTGATGTTGGCTGACTTGATGAGGAAAGACTGATGAACTTCTATTTCTTACTATAAGAAATAATTATTATATTATTATAGAAGTTCTAAAATTGAATTATTGCGTTAGAATTGGCGACGCAGTGGCGCAGTAGGTAGTGCTATCTCCTCACAGCAAGAAGGTCGTTAGTTCGAGCCTCAGCTGGGTCAGTTGACGTTTCTGTGTGGAGTTTGCATGTTATCAAAGCTAAACAAGTTGGTGGTTCATTCCGCTGTGGGGACCCCGGATTACTAGAGGGACTAAGATGAAAAGAAAATGAATGTGTTAGAATTGTTGTTGTGAGTATGCAAATGTAAAACTCATGTTTGGTTAAAATCTCTTTCTCTCTTTCACAGAAGGATCTTCCATTGCCCAGGAAGAGCAGTGGGTGAGTGCATCAAATCTGCTTTATATGGAAAAGTTGTCTGTGGAATAATTTGATGGTATGGTGAGTAAAAGCTCATTTCCCAAAGACGATAAAAAAAAAAAACAACCTTTGACTTACGTTCATTTTTTAGTTAGCCTGTCAATTTTGGACCTTAATACTGATAAAAGTTGTAAATCTGAGACTGAATTTGCATGTAAACGTGATAATATCACTTGTTAAAGGAGATCTATTATGCAAAAATCACTTTTATAAGGGGTTTAAACAGTTGTGTGGCAGCACTGTGTGAATATAACCGGCATCTTATGGTAAAAATATATTAATTTTTTAAGGGAGAGATCGCCCCTAAGGGGCGGGGCTCTCCCCCCCTCTGATGACACGTACAAAGGGAGAATGTCAATCAAAGTGTTTCTGCAGACTGTTTTTATCAAGTGTGATTATAAATGAATAGAATTAATACATTTTTACTATTAGAAGCTGGTTATATTCACAGACTGCTGCCACACAACTGTGCATGAACCACTTATAAAAGTGATTTTTGCATATTAGGTCCCCTTTAAAATATTGTTCTTATCTGCCATTTGTTTTAAACCTCGTTTAACATGTTAATGATGTGTTGCAAATTCATTTTCGTTAATTTTGAAGTTATATTTAGTTTAGAATACCCTAGTTGTCTTATATACAGTTGAAAACAGAAGTTTACATACGCTCTAGAAAAGGAACATAACCATTTTTAAAATAATGTCTGATAGTAAATCATACTAAACGTTTACTATTTTAGGTCCGTTAGGATTACCTAAATGATTAACATTTGCTAAATGCCAGAATAATGAGAATTTTTATTTTTTGGAGAATTTTGGATTAATTTCTAGACAGTCAATAGTTTACATACATTTCCTTGGTATTTTTTTTTTTCTGCTTTGCTTTTAAACTGTATAACTTTGAGCAAATGTTTTGGGTATCCTTCCACAAGCTTCTCACAATAGTTTGAAGGAATTTTGGCCCATTCCTACTGACAGAATTGGCGTAACTGAGTCAGATTTGTTGGCTGTCTTGCTCACACAAGCTTTTTCAACTCTGCCCACAAATGTTCTATAGGCTTGACTCCAGGGCTTTGTGATGGCCATTTCAAAACATTCCCTCTGTTGTCCTTAAAGCACATTTGAACTAATGTGGCAGTATGATAGGGTGATGGTCTGTTTGGAAGACCCATTTGTGGCCAAGTTGTAATTTCCTGGCTGATGTCTTGAGATATTGCTTCAGTATTTCTACATAATAGGGATGTAACGGTATTGTAAATGCCGTCATACCGCAATATTAATTTTTTTCGATATTACCGTAGTCGCATGACTCGGTAAAACTATAGGTCTTCTGAGAAAATTTGCTCAGGCGAATGAAGCGAACGGGAGGTAGCGGAAACTACAATTCCCATCAGCCCTTGCGGTCTGTTGTCGCTACAGATACAGTAATGCGGAAATGGAGTGTGCTGCTAGAAGCGGGCATCAAAAAGAGCTGGAAATGATCGAACCTGAAGCGGGTGTTGTCGCCGCACGCGTACTGAATAGCCGTGTTGTCGCGCGCGTTCTGATCAGCTGTGTTGTCGCGCGCGTTCTGATCAGCTGTGTTGTCACGCGCGTACTGAATAGCGGTGTTGTTGCGCGCGTTCTGATCAGCTGTGTTGTCGCGCGCGTACTGTAAAGCGGGGAGGGGGGGTTGAGCGCGCATACTCAAGAGCGGTGTTGTCGCGCTCCTACTGAAGGGCGGGACGGAGGGTGTGACACAGCACACTGTTCAGATTGATACAGACATGAGATCTCTATCTCACTCATGGTTTGTCCTCTCAAGTGGGGGAAAGACAATGCACAACGTTACCCACTGCTGTCAACCTGGGCCAAGTCATATCTCTCTTGTCCCAGAAACCTCAGTCCCAAATGAGAGGGTTTTTTCTGTTGCAGGGGACATTGTAAACGCCCAGAGATACCAGCTTTTACCAGATTATATTTATATGATAATTTTCCTTAAAACCCATCTCTGTCTAAGTGAGTGAGTGATTAAATGTTGAATGTGAGTTTTCAACAATACTAAATTGAAACTTTATTTTTTTACATGGTTTAATAATTTTTTGTTATTAAAATTTAAGTTCCTGTTTAAAGCTTACAGATAGATGGCTAATTTGTATGTCATTGACACTTTTGGCACTTTTTTGGAGTATTTTCATAAGTTTAGTTTTTTCCTGTAAATGATTCAATAAATACCGTACCGTGACATTCATACCGAGGTATTACCGTACCGTGAAATTCTGATACCGTTACATCCCTACTACATAATGTTCTTTCTTCATGATGCCAACTATGCTGTGAAGTGGACCAGTCCCTCCTGCAGCAAAACAGCCCCACAACATGATGCTGTCGCCCCATAAATCTGGCTTGTTGATTTTCCCATGTTGTCACACAAGGAAACAGTGTGTTTGAGGATTTCCTTAAATGCTATTCTACAGTTGTGCCTCCAATCTACTCAAATGTTGTCAATTAGCCAATCAGAAACTTCCAAAACCTTGACACCATCATCTGAGCTTTTTCAGAGGCATAATAATCTTATTGTATGTAGACTTGACTTTCTAAAGAAGTTATAGCAATTTCTCAAAAACTCAAAAATCTGTTTCATTATTCTGCTATTAAGCATAACAGAAAAAAATCTGATCATTCTAACTTACCTAAAAGAGAAAAAGTTTAGTCACATTAACATCTGACCTTTTTTAAAAATGGTAAGTGCCTTTTTATACAGTGTATGTAAACTTCTGGTTTCAACTATAATAGCATTTCACAGTTAATTGTCAGTTTAATTAGGCTAATAATATGCGCAAAAAGTGTACCATATTTATCTAAATAAATAAAATGTTCTGGTTTAGTTTAGCGTTGCTGTCCGATGTAAAATCCAATCCTGAAATGAAGCAGAACCAGTTGTTGTGAATGAGGAGCTGGCCATGGTGCTGAACTCATCTCCCAGTGTGTGTTTATGCAGGCTCGTTTATTGCCTATATATAGTGGCAAAACACCTCCGTTTCACACATTTAGTGTGAGAGACTGTGCGAGTGTGTGTGGGCTTCATTATCTCCTGTGTGAGTTTGATTGTGTATCAAATGTTCTTGTTGTGATTAATTGCGATTTAAAGCTTTATCAGTATATAAGGTATATCCCAGTGGTTAGCGCTGTCACCTCACAGCAAGAAGGTCACTGGTTCGAGTCCAGCCTGGGGCAGTTGGCATTTCTGTGTGGAGTTTGCATGTTCTCCCAGTGTTGGCGTGGGTTTCCTCCGGGTGCTCCGGTTTCCACCACAGTTCAAACACATGCGCTAATAGTCATTTGAATAAACTAAAATTGTGCGTTGTGTATAAGTGTTTTCTAGTTCTGGGTTGCAGCTGGAAGGGCATCCGCTGCGTAAAACATAAGCTGGAATAGTTGTCGGTTCATTCCGCTGTGGCGACTCCTGATAAATAAGGGACTAAGCCAAAGAAAAATTAATAAATGAATGAATGGTATAAATACAATATAGAGCTAAACTGCATAATATATTGCTTTAACAGGTATAATAACAAAAACAGCAAAAACGCTTCATTGTATGCATATGTTCAGGGCAAACAGATATTTTAAAAAATGAAATTGCTAAGTAGGCAACAATTTACAATAAAGTCTTATTATTATGGCTTTAGACTGTCAGAGAAAAACAGTCATATACAACAAGGGTCTCCTGAGGGTGAGTAAATTATGGGGTAATTTTCATTTTTGAGTGAACTATTCCTTTGACAACAGACCTATAAAAATAGTCAGCTAAAAAGCCTCTCTGCAGAATAGCACACATAAATACAGCTCCTCTGATGTGTGTGTGTGAATATAACAATCTTGTTACACTGTAAAAAAATACCGGGTTTTAAATAATTCCTTCCTGTTGTCCCAAAATTTTCAAGATAGGCTCATTCTGAAAGCGTAGCCCTATATACATTTCTGGAGAACACAAATTATGTATCCAAAAGTACGTATGGCTGTAATTCATCTTTAAAACGAATGCTACAGGGCAGTATGAAGCCGTTCCTTGTCGCGCTTACCAGCTGACCACTTACCTCCACTTGGACTGCTTTCCCGCTGTTAGCAGTTTGTCCAGTAGCTGTCACATTCAGTGGGTGGGGAAAAAGAGCGAGGACTCAAGTAGAGTAAAAAATCGGTAGTTATTCATAATTTAAATAAAATAAAAAGCAAAACAAACTACCCCGACGGGGAAAACATTAACAAAACAAATAAAGAAACAAAACAAACTAGACTGGGCAGGCTGACAGGGATCAGGACTGGAACACACAACAGGACAAGGCAACATACGATGACGAACTGGCACAGGACACCAGACATGAGGAGAATATGAACAGAAATAATTAACAAACAAACAGGTGAATATGTTTGACGAAAGCAGGTGCTAATAGCACTCGCGATAGAAATTTGAGATCTCAAAAAGCGTACATAGCGCCCTCTGCTGGATTCGCGAAAACGAAAACTGCAAAAATTGTACCTCCTAAGACGTATTTGCCGCTCTCCAGAAGTGTATATAGGGGTACTTATCCATAATGAGCCTGGGTTGTATTTGTTAGATTGTAGGAGTGTGAAGAGATGTAGAAGGGTTTTTGTAGTTTCTTCTGGCAGCTATTAAGAAATAGATCTCTTATGCTCCGAGCAGGTCACGCTGTTTAATTGGGCTGATATAGTAGATTAATCAGCAGACGATCAATATGACATTTCCAGGACTGCTGAACCGCGTTGGCTGTAATCAGGATACAGTCTCACCACTGTCTGAAGCGACGTGACTTTCAGGATGTCTTACATCCGCAAAACCACACAGTCACTCTGGCACTGTTTTGTTTGGACACTGTAAAAAACATGGCAGGATTGCACACAATTCATTCATGTCATCCTAACACAAATTCATTAATTGAAGAAGATTGAGTATAAAACACTTAAGTTTCCCCCTAAAGGATTTGCTGAATTGTTTTATTTCAGCTCATTTTAAATACATATTTGGAACAAGCAGCAAAAATATTTTCGAGTGTGCTTTACATATGAATTTTAACCAGGTTTAAGGTGTATATTTTAAGTGAATTGTCATATTTAGTTTAAAGGTACGGATGATTCAGCCTTTGAAGGAATCACTGTGTTTGTGTTTTTGTGCAGAATTTGTATGTATTCAAATTAATATTTCTTTTTCATATTAAAATATGTTGGTGTTTAATTTTTAAAATGTAATTTGTTATACAATATAACATAATATTATATAATATGATATGATAAAATCTAATTAGAGATTAATTGCAATTAATCACATCCAAAATATAGGTTTGTATTTACATAATGTGTCTGGACTCACTGTGTGTAAATATTGTGTAAATATAAATAAAAAGAAAACAAATACAAAATCAAAATATTTATAATATAATATAATATATAGCAACAAGGAATTTGTGACTTTAATCTACTGATTAAATAATGTTTTAATACTAATATTACTGATATTTGCAATATATAAACCTATAAACAATAGGTTTACAATATTTAAGTAATTTAATAAAAAAGGACATTTACTGTATAAATATAATAAGTAAATACGATTAAAAAAAGCCTTTATTTAGCTATATATATATATATATATATATATATATATATATATATATATATATATATATATATATATATATATATATAATTCTTATGCTATTACGATATTTTTTCGGTGTGAATTTTGGTGAATTTTTATTTTAGTTTGTGTATTTTTAGATTATTATGAATTTGTTTCATATTCAGGCTTGTTACAGATAATTCATCCACTATCATCTATTACTCTGTTTTAGTTAATTAATTTAAATCTGTCTTTAAAAAATATTCGTACACCTTTAGCCTTTCTAATAATAATATAAACAAAAAACATTTTGTATGTGTAATTGTATGTGAAATGATACAAATATTTAAAAAAATAGTTTGTTAGATGTAGCTCTTTTAAAAAAAAACTTTTCAGTTAAAAAAATTATTGATTTTATGTAATAAATGTGTAACATCGACCAAAAATTATATCTTAAAAACTGTTACTTTTCAGAGTGTGTTTAGGTTCTGATATCTTGGCTGGTATATGTCTGTCATAAATCATTAAATAATACACTAATATGATCATACGCAGACAATAGTAATTCACTGAATCATTCAAATTCAAGTGATTCATTCTAAAACGCTGATTCATTCAGAATGCGGCAAGTCTTTAAAAACAGGTCACTGAATCACCGACTCAAATGATTCATTCAAAAAACTGATTCAGTTCAGAACCAATTAGAAACTATTTTCAGTGGCACAACAGAACAACAGACATATAGGTTTGAAGAATAATGTTTTAATTAATTAAATAACTATCATTTATTACTACTTTTGTTCTTTGAAGAAATATCCAGGCCTGTTTTTGTTACACTGTAAAAAAAGCCACAATTTTACGGTTTATTTTTCGGCAGCTGGGGTTCTGGGAAAAAAAACGTAAAATAACGGCAGTTCAGTTACAGAAATTTACCGTAAAATAACGGACATCAAATTACAGAAAATTCCTTAAATTTACATTTCTGCTTAATTTCTGTAATTCAACCTCTGTTATTTTCAACCCAGGCTCATTCTGGAAATGTAGCCCCACGGATGTTTCTGTATACTGCCAATTACGTCCCGGGAGGAACGTATTTGTGCAGTTTTTGTTTAAGCTAATATGCGAGAGGGCGCTGTTCGCATTTTTTTCGCATCTCGAACGCCTCTAGCGAGCGCGCCAACGCTGTTCTCTGTTCGAGCGACCATCTGTCCGACTGACCCACTGGCTGAATGACTGAACGATTGACTGGGCAGCACAATGGCTAATTGGCCGACCCTGCCACCCTCCTCCTCCTCCTTCTCCCCTAAACCCAAGCAACGATTTACGAAAGAGAAAAAGAAAAGCCCTCGTCCGATTTTGACCGCGTTTTCGGATTTCACTGCATTCTCGCCCCGTTACGAACTTGTTCACTTTATTTTTTTGATTCTGTTTTTTGTCTTACCTAATTTCTGGAACCGCTCTTCCCTCGGACTTGAATCCGGTCGTCGAATGTGCCGGCTCCTCCTCTCCGGGCCTCCGCTCCGCCGACGTAACATGACGAGCTAACCAGACAAACTGGTTGCGGCGGGGAAGCCCTTCACATGGAGGAGGTGAGCCGTCAGCCCAGCCCAAGAAGCGCAAAGGCGTGCGGCGTCACACGGCCCCGCAGCGTTCGCTTAAAAAAATAAAATGCGGCCATACGTACCTCCTGCCACGTAAATCGCGGTCTCCAGAAACGCCCGCAGGCCTACGTTTTCAGAATGAGCTTGGATTGGTTATTTTACTGTAAATTTCTGTAATTTAACGACCGTTACTTTACGGGGGGGTTTTCGCAACCCCAGCTCCTGGATATTTTTTACAGTGTATTTAATTTAAATCTGTCTTTAAAAAATATTCAGACATCTTTAACCTTTCTAATATTAAAAGAAAACAAAAAAAACACACATTGTATGTGTAAACATTATGCATTATAAACAGACTATCCATTAAAGTACTAATATTTCAAATAGCTTTTAATATCTGTGAAAAATAAACTGCTTTGCACATGTGTGTGTACAAATATGCATATTTTAAGGCTCTTTTGTCTAGTCTTATTAGTGACATTTCCATTGTGAGACTGTACAGGTCACACACACACACACACACACCCTCCTTCCATTATTCCACGTCATATTTTCCCTTTTATGAATTTGACCCAGTAACTCCTAAAAGCTCATCTACGCCTCTCTTTCTTTCTCTCTCATCTATATTTCATCTCTCTTTCCACCATCTAGATCATTTATTATTGAAATGAGCAGCTTTTAATGTCTGTCTGGGCCTCTACGCAGCTGAGCCCTTGTCTCTGTATGTGTGTGTGTGTGTCCTGGCAAACCTGGCTGACTGTGACGTGACGTGATTTGAAGGTTCAGACTGGGTTTATTGTGGTGAAGCTTTCTGGGACACATAGATGATGATGTCAGTTCTTGTAGAGAGGCAGGTGGGCGGGGCTTTGTAGCTGCATCACTGTTAACTCTACCAATCAGATTGCCAGAATCTAAGCATAAGCTCCCAAAAGCTTGTGGTGTGATTTGCACAAATGAGCTCGGCTAATAGAACAGTTTCATTCCGATTGAAACCTGTTGTAAAAAGAGAGATTGAATTAATTGATTGTTAACTTTCATGCATTAAATCAGTTTTTGAAATATTATATTATATTATATTATATTATATTATATTATATTATATTATATTATATTATATTATATTATATTATATTGCTTGTTATGTTGCAAAAATATGTAATTAAATATTATTATTTAATTTAATTTAATTAGATTTGTAAGTTAAATTAATGTTATGTAATTTTTATTAATTTAATACATTTTTTATTTTATTTTATTTTATTTGTTATTTAATTTAATTTAAACAGTAAAATACGACAATAAACTCGACCATCTTTAAGGTTTAATTAATTAATTTTATTTTATTTTAATTAGATTTTAAATTTAATTTAAATTTTAATTTATTTAATTTGGCTTAATTTAATTTAATTTTAATTTAATTTAAATTTTATTTTATATAATATTATTTAATTTAATTACATTTTATTGTATTTTATTTTTTTATTGAATTGAATTGAATTTAATTTAACTTAAACAATAACATATGACAATAAAATACGACAATAAACTCAACCATATTTTAAGAACATTATATTATATTATATTATATTATATTATATTATATTATATTATATTATATTATAATGTATTATAATGTATTATATTTTATTATATTATATTATATTAGTTGCTATGTTGCAGAAATATGTAATGAAATATTATATATTTTATCATTTTTAATTTAATTTATTTTTTTTATTAATTTAATTTAATTTAATTCAATTCAATTCAATTCAATTCAATTTAATTTAATTTAATTTAATTTAATTTAATTTAATTTAATTTAATTTAATTTAATTTAATTTAATTTAATTTAATTTAATTTAATTTAATTTAATTTATAAAATATGACAATAAAATACGACAGTAAACTCAACCATCTTTTAAAAAAGCCCAAATAACTTGTGGTGTATTTCATGAACAAGCTCAACATAATCCTTTCCGCTCTTTCGGTTCATCCCTCCCGTGTGCCATTCAGATTTCCATTAGTACCAACACCTTTCTGAGCCCTGATAGGCTTTTAATGGCCACACACACATGCTGACAGCCTTCCCATGATTCCTCTCTCTCTCTCCCTCACTCTCCCTCTCTCTCCCTCTCTCTCTCTTTCTCTCTCTCTCCCAATTTAATTTTTTCACTTTGCTTCACTTTATTGGCATGACATACATAGGTTTCACACAATCAAGTGACGTTTTTATGAACATCGTTGTATGAGCACAATCACAAATGTGATTTCATACAACAGTTCAACCAGTATAAGCTTCATATTGAGTGAGTTACATTTTCGACACTACCTATATTGTCTTTTGCTCTGTTGTGCCGCTGAAAATGTTTCATATTTGCTCTGGACTGAATCAGTTTTTTTGAATGAATCATTTGAGTCGGTGATTCAGCGACCTGTTTCTAAAGATTTGCTGCATTCTGAATGAATCAGCCATTTAGAACGAACCACTTAAATGAATGAGTGTATAAAACAATCCACATTTGATTTAACATGAATTAATAATAATTATAAATATTAATAATAAACGGTATATAAAACAATCAACACTTTAGTAGCCGAGGCTCGAACTAGTGACTTTCTTGCTGTGGAGCGACAGCACTATGTACTGCTTCACCCCATTGCCCATTATAATTATAATTATGATTTCTTAATAATCATAAATATTAATAATAAACAGTATATTAAAAAATCCACATTTTATAATTAATTAATTAATTAATAATAAACATTATATAAAACAAGCAATATTTTATTTAGGGTGAAACAACAATATTAATAATAATAATAATAATAATAAAATAATAATAATAATAAATGTTAATAATAAACAGTATATAAAACAATCAACATTTTATTTAGGATCAAATAATAATAATTATAATAATAATAAAAGTTAATAATAAACAGTATATAAAACAAGCAATATTTTATTTAGGGTGAAACAACAATATTAATAATAATAATAATAATAATAATAAATGTTAATAATAAACAGTATATAAAACAATCAACATTTTATTTAGGATCAAATAATAATAATTATAATAATAATAAATGTTAATAATAAACAGTATATAAAACAAGCAATATTTTATTTAGGGTGAAACAACAATATTAATAATAATAATAATAATAATTATAATAATAATAATAAACAGTATATGAAACAATCCACATTTCATTTAGGATAAATTAATAATAATAAAAATAATAATAATAAACGTTAATAATAAACAGTATATAAAACAATCAACATGTTATTTAGGATCAAACAATAATAATAATAAATGTTAATAATAAACAGTATATAAAACAATCAGCATTTTATCTAGGATAAAACAATAATAATAATAAATAATAATAAAAAAAAAATTAAAAAAAATAATAATAAAAATAAACAGTATATAAAGTAATCAACACTTTAGAATAAAACAACAATAGTAAAAATAATTAATAATAATAATAATAAACATAAAGAAATCTAAATTTTATTTAGGTTGAAACAATAAATAAATAAATAAATAAATAAATAAATAAATAAACAGTATATAAAGCAATCAACACTTTAGGGTTCATTTATAATAATTTAGAATTCATTGTGCATTCATGTGTGCACGCATGTATGTGTGTGCGTGTGTGTAAGTCTCTCTCTCTCCCTCTCTCTCTCCCTCGCTCTCAGTCCCTCAGTCTCTCTCAGTATTTCTGCATCAGTCAGACGAAGCGGAGGACAGACGATGGATGTGTGTGTGTCTGCGTGTGTGTCATGGCGAGATCGTCTGCGTTCTGTGACTCTGCTTTAAGTGTGTGTTGACACTCTCAGCAGCCGCTGTCACTCTCATTTCCACGCACGCGACTGTGTGTGTGTGTGTGTGTTTGTGTTTGTGTTTCTCCTGGCTGCAGCAACATGTTCCGCCGAACCAAAAGGTAATTATTTTGTGCCTTGCTATAATGACTCATCAAGTGTGTGTGTGTGTGTGTGTGTGTGTGTGCGTTTCTGTTGCTCTGATGGTGTGTTTTGGGTGGTGATGGTGATGGTGATGATGCGTTGTGACTGTTTACACTGATGTCATCCTCTCTCTGAGGCTTCATGGAGGGACGACAGCTTGTGTTTTGCGAGTGTGTTTTCATGTGTGAACTCTTGGCTTTCTGGACTGATGGATCGGACAGGGTGATGATGCCACAAATGTGTGTTTCCTTTGCGTTTATTATTGTTTTGTGTTGAGATTATTAGGATTGGCTGATTCAAATGACAAGATTTAAAATATTTTTTCATTCAATGGTGGATGAATTAATAACATTTAAAGGGCACCTATTTTACCCCCTTTTTCAAGATGTAAGATGAGTCTTATGTGTCTCCAGAATGTGTCTGAAAAGTTTCAGCTCAAAGCACCCATCAGATTATTTATTAGACCTTTCAGAATATTGAAATGTACTACTCTGAACCCAGTGTAGCTGTTTTTGTTGCCTGTGCTTTTAATTCTAGTTCTCCCTGTCCACCGTTCCCATGTGCTTGTAAGTGTGTCTCAGACTCCATCAGATAAGCAGCACAGTGACAGACATGAAAGAAGCAGATCTCATGTAACGTTTGTGAGAAATACTTCAGTAAGAACTTTCCCAGGGGAGGGATTTTGTTTCAAAGATAATATGCTAAACAGTTAGCATTGTCGCAGATCACCTACTGTACCTTTATTTCAAGCCTTTCTGCAATGATGAGTCACACACAATTTCTTTACACACACACACAGTGCTCGTGTTTAACTTTGCACTGTTTTGCACGGCAAATATGCCAGGATACACTTTAATATCCACTGTCGTGTGGATATTATGTTAATGTACAAAATAAACCTGATATAACATCCACAAACTGGGATCAAAGCATCTTCTTTTATAATTGTACTGACACGAGGCTGTGATAAGTAAAGCTGAAGTAAACTCATTACAAACATGCACAGTTTTAAAAACGTTTTAAAACGCATTCTTGATCACATTTGATGATGATTGATGATCACAGAGAGGTGAACAGATCTTTTAATCCCAGTTGCTTTGCGCACGTCCTGTCTTTTTGATATGATTGGACACGTTACTAATGAGATATGTTAATACGCGGCTGTCAATCAATTTGGTGGGCGGGGAAAACTCACTCTTTCATCACTTTGCAGTTGGCATCAAAATGGGAGGGGTTTGGATCCTATTTTAATGTCAGTAAATTTAGTAAAAAAAGAGACTTATTGGCTGCGTCCGAAACCGCATACTTCCATACTATATACAGTATGTTAAAATCAGTATGTGAGCCTAGTAATATGTCCGAATTCATAGAATTCGAAAATCAGTATGCGAGAAGTACCCGGATGACTTACTACTTCCGGCGAGATTCTGGAGTGCGCATCCCATGCATGCTGTGCTATCGCTTGATGCCCCGCGAGCGAATTCATGAAGCGACGCAACTGATTCGAACAACAAATGATTTTGAAAGACATCACCTACTGCACCTTCAAGGTCATTTTGAAAATGTCCTACTGCGAATATATCATACAGCTTTAAAGGAGTGGTCCACAGTGTGTTTTTAAGGCTTGGTTGTGTTTATAAGATGCAAAGCAATGTGTGCTCATGCTTCACTTTCCATTTATCTTACTTTGATTATACACAGCTGCACAGCTAACATGAAAACGACTGTCATATTTCCTAGTTCCTCTGAAAAGCCCGCCCTCAACCTCAAAATTCAAACTCAAAAATCAGGCTCAAACTGATAAGGCTGTTTACACAGCGCAAAAGAGCCTCTGATTGGTCAGCTAGCATAATGTGCTGCGATTCGCAGATTGGCTCTACGTTACCACGCCCCTACAAGCATGTGCTTTTGCGCATGTGCATTCACTAACACCACTTCCAACAGCCACCTAGTGTTCCCTAGTGGTCTCCCATCCAGGTACTGACCAGGCTCAGCCCTGCTTAGCTTCAGTGAGTAACCGGTCTTGGGCTGCAGGGTGGCTGTGGCACATGTCTTTTGCGAGTTTGTTATTCGAGATGTAGAATGCAGGGAAAAACGTCCGCATAGAGAGACACTGCAGCACTGCTGATGATTGTGTGTGTTTACAGCGGTTTGATGGATAAATATGAATTTGTAGCTAAATTGTTAACGGAGCCAACCAGCATTTACCATTGTTTACATCCTTGTTTGCATCCTCGCTACAACCACGCCCCTACAAGCATGTGCTTTTGCGCTGTGTACACAGCCGTATTAGTTTAAGCCTGAATCAGACAGAAAATGAAGAGCACACAGCCGAACCTCACGCCTGCTCTCTAAAATAAAATCTGACAAGTGTCTTCCACATATATTCGGGTTATTAGCATGTGTAAGTAATATAAACATTCACATGTAATGTAATGTGTATTAATATAGCACATTTATTGTGTATGGCCCTACACCCAAAGCACTTCACAATCATGAGGGGGGTCTCTCCACACCACCACCAGTGTGCAGCATCCACTTGGATGATGCGACGGCAGCCACAACGGCGCCAGTGCGCTCACCACACACCAGCTATTGGTGGAGGGGAGGGACAGTGATAGAGCCAATTCGGTGGAAGGGGATGATTGGGAGGCCATGATCGTAAGGGCTGATAGAGGGACTTTGGCCATGGACACCGGGGTTACACCCCTGCTCTTTCACGAGAAGTGCCATGGGATTTTTAATGACCACAGAGAGTCAGGACCTCGGTTTAACGTCTCATCCAAAAGACGGCGCCCAATGACAGTATAGTGTCCCCTTCACTTTTACTGGGGCATTAGGACTCACACAAACCACAGGTTGAGCGCCCCCTGCTGGCCTCACTAACACCACTTCCAACAGCCACCTAGTGTTCCTTAGTAGTCTCCCATCCAGGTACTGACCAGGCTCAGCCCTGCTTAGCTTCAGTGAGTAACTGGTCTTGGGCTGCATGGTAATATGGCTGTGGCACATGTCTTTTGCGAGTTTGTGATTCGAGATGTAGAATGCAGGGAAAAACGTCCGCATAGAGAGACACTGCAGCGCTGCTGATGATTGTGTGTGTTTACAGCGGTTTGATGGATAAATATGAATTTGTAGCTAAATTGTTAACGGCGCCAACCAGCATTTACCATTGTTCACATCCTTGTTTGCATCCTCGCTACAACATGCCGTTAGCGCTAGACATTGTGCATGTAATTGATCAATTTTAACAAATAAAAACACTTACAGGTTGTGGCTCACGATGTGAGATTGTGGCTTCTTCTATTATGGTTGGAGCTGCTCCTTCTTTAAAGAGTTTTTAAGCTGAATCCAGCACTGAACTGGGAGAGTTTCTGAAAGTTCTCCCTTGTCAAATGCTAGCTATATCTTTATTGTAATTCTCTGGAACATAATTAAAATCAAATTGTTAGCACTTCTATCTTTGTGTCGTGTCCTTTGGAAGCCGAAATTCGGAAACCGAACAAGTATTGTGGAAATAGCAGCGTTTGGGCAGCATTTGAGCTTTCTCTGCTACATTACAGTGCCTCTGGCCACGCCCCTTTGCTGCGCAGGTGTGTGCGTGTGGTGCATGCACGCAACCTGAAGCATTTGTAATCTCACTAGCCCGGATGTATTTGTTTGTAGTCCCCAAACTTCATTCGCTCTAGGCTTTGCTAAGCTAACTCTGTAATAGCCAATGTCGCTCTTTGCATTGAACTTTGAGCGTCTTACATTCAGAGATGCTGTTCACACAGCTACTTTACACACCAACAAAGGGTTAAAATAGGATATTGTAGTGGATGACCTCTTTAAAGGTCTTGTAAAGTGTTATGAAATGTGCATTTGTTATTTGATGTTTGATGTTTGATGTTAATCTCAACTGAAACATGAAGAGAGGGCGGGACATAGTGTAGCCCCTCCCCTTTTTAAAAACAAGTCAATAGCATTTTGCCTTCTGTGTGTGTGTGTGCATGTGTGGTGTGTGTATGGATGTTTATATGTGTGTGAGAATGTGTGTGAGCATGTGTGTGTATACGTGCATGTATGTGTGTGCATATGTGGCATGTGTATGTGTGTGTGTGTGTGTGTGTGTGTGTGTGTGTGTGTGTGTGTGTGTGTGTGCATGTGTATGTGTATGGATGCTTATATGTGTGTGTGTCTCTCTCCCTCATGCAGCCTCATTGTGTCTGCTGAGCTCAGTGTAGTCTCTCTCTGCTGTGTTTGAGTGAGAGAGAGCTCTTCTGAATAGTTCAAGTTCAATTATTTTGTTCCGCGCTGCACACAGATGAATTTACTTGAGATTAAAGCATCGCCTCAGCCCCAAAATTGAATATTTTATTTCACGTTGGCGTTGCTTTCTTGTCACTGGAGCTTGACTGCACCGACTCGATGTGTTATTACTCATGTTTTATTAAGATTTGCTCTGAAGGGTTTTCTTTCAGCTCTTTCTGGAACATTTTGACCTGCCATCAAAATTTAGCTGGCTGTGTTCATTCATCTTCCTTCGGCTAAGTCCCTTTATTAATCAGGGGTCGTCACAGTGGGATGAACCACCAACTTATTCAGCATATGTTTTACACAGCAGATGCCCTTCCAGTTGCAACGCAGTACTAGGAAAAACTCACACACACCAATTCACACACATACACTGTGGTCAGTTAAGTTCATCCAGTTCACCTATAGCGCCTGTGTTTGGACTGTGGGGGAAACCAGAGCTCCTGGAGGAAACCCACGCCAACACTGGGAGAGCATGCAAACTCCATACAGAAATGCCAACTGGTCCAGCCGGGACTCAAACAAGCAACCTTCTTGCTGTGAGGCGACAGTCCTAAACAATGAGCCACCGTGTCGCCTCTTTATGTAATATTTATATATTATAATTATTTTTTTCATTTATTGAAAAGATTTATTAACTATTTATTATAACTCAGTTTATTTGTTCATTTATTCCTTATTGTAACATTGTGTTTATTTCTTTATTATAATATGTTAATAATTTATTTATTATTAAAGTAATTGATTTAATATTTATTCTAATAAATTTAATTTTATTTGTTAATTCTTTATTGTAAAATATTTATTTATATATAATTGTTTATTTATTATAATAATTAAATTAATTCTTTAAAATAATAAATGTATTATTTATTATAATAAAAATTGTTTATTTTTGCCTTATTGTAAAGTATTTGTTATTTATTTTTTTAGATATACTTATGTTTGTTACGTCTGTTTTTTTCCAGTGTATTTTTTTATTTATTTGTTTATTTATTTATTATAATTTATTGGTTATTTAAAAAAAATTATTTATGATAATAAATTTTAGGTTATTTTTTATTCGTTATTGTAAAATATTTGTTATTTATTTTTTTTAGATATACTTCTGTTTATTCTGTTTATTTCAGTTTATTTATTTATTTTAAAATTCTAATTAAAATATTTAATTTATTGTAAGACATTTCATTTTGATTCTTCATTCCTTATTGTAAAATGTTAATTTATTTATTTTTAATTGCACTTTTAGTTATTTATTTATTCATTACAAAAATAATTTATATATTATTTATTGTAATAAATTTCAGTTTATTTATTTATTTATTATAGTAAAATATTTGCTATTTATTTATTTTTTAGATATTTATTATAGTAAAATATTTGCTATTTATTTATTTTTTAGATATACTTCTGTTTATTGGTTCTGTAGATTTCAGTTAATTTGTTTATGATCATTTATTGATTAATTAAAATACTGTGTTTATTATAACAAATTTCTGTTTATTTGATTATTTATTCCTAATTTTAAAATATTTGTTGTTTATTTTTTTATTCCGTTTATTACTTCTGTTTTTTTTAAGTTTATTTATTTATTTAAAAAATATTTATTAATTCAAATAATTTATTTATTGTAATAAATTTCAGTTTTATGTGTATTTATTCCTTATTGTAAAATATAAATGTATTTATTTTTAGTTGCACTTCTATTATTTATTTATTTGTTTATTTAAATAATTTGATTATTATTTATTATAACACATTTCAACCTGATTGTTTATTTATTCCTTATGTTTATGTTCATTTATATTACTTTGTTCACAAATTACCTCAAAATTGCAAACCTTCTTGGCATCCAGCTGAGAAACAAGCAGTAAAACTATCCCACCAATATCTACAGGACTCTGGAGATCTTTAATTTGCGGTCAGTGAGTCCTGTATGTGAAACAGGGCCATATTTAGACTGGACACAGATACACACCTTGTGAAAGCAGGACATCCGGTCTCTCTTTTTCATGTATTTTTATAATGAGCGGAGTCAGTCTATATTTACCACATTCAGCTCCTGCAACACTTCAGTCTTTCTCTCTTCTGTTTTTTCACCTTCAGCTGTTTCTGTCCTCAAACCACTGTCTGCTCTAGTAACCTCATCCTATCGCCTAGCAACCAGAAGTCATGTGACCTCACATCGCCACACCCTTTGCATTATAAATTGTTTCCAGCCCTTGTGCATCATATGTGAGGGTGCATTTAGACAAGTGTAAAATGCTAATATGTAAAATGTTTTATTTTTTGTTATTTATTTTATTTTATTTCACTCTGAAGATATTTTACTGATCCATCAAGTGCAGCCAGTGGTTATTTATTTATTTATTTGTTTATTTATTTTATTTTTATATTTATTTTTTTTACAAGGGATAAATAATTTATTTAGTTGATCCAGCCCATTTTGTATTTTTATTTCATTTTTTTAGTTTTGTTTTTTATTTTATTTCATATATGTTTTAATTTTTTATTTTATTTTGATGCTATTTTATCTGCATCAAGATCAGTAAAATAGCATGGTGGTTTTTAATTTTTATTTTTTTTTATTTTAATTTACTTTGATTTGTTTAGATATTAGATATTTTATTTGTTTTAATTAATTAATTTTTATTTATTTAATTATTTTTTTAAAGGTTAGATAATTTATTCTTAAAATGATCAAGATGCGTTGTTGATCTTAATTACAGCCCATGTTTAATTTAATTTTATTTTATCGTATTTTATTTTATCTTATTTAAACTTTTTAGTTCACTGAACCATCAAGAACAATGGTTGTTTTTAATAATAATAATACATAAACACACACACACACACACACACACACACACACACACACACACACACACACACACACACACACACACACACATATATATTATTAATTTAAATTTAATATTAATATTAATGTTTATAATTTAATAATATTTAATATTAATATTTGTTTTGTTTTTTTTTATTTACATTTTTCTCACAGATTATTTTATTTTATGTGTATTTATTTATTTATTTATTTTTACAAGGTTTAGATAATCTATTTTTAAAAATTTCAAGCTGTTTTGTTTATCTCAGTCATAGTCCGTATTTTATTTTATTTATTCTTATTATTTTTTTCATTTTTTATTTCTATTGTTTTATTTCTAGTACTTTTTAATTTAATAGTTCACTTAGATGATATTTTATTGATCCATCAAGAACAGTGGTTATTTAAAAAAATATTTTATCATTTTGTGTTTTTCTTTTATTTAAAAAATTGACACAAATTAGATATTTTATTTATTTATTAGTTTTAAATTTTTTTTTACCAGGGTTAGATCATTTATTTTCAAAATTTTCAGGATATTTTGTTGATCTCAGTCATAGCCCATATTTTATTTTATTTATTTATTTTTTATTATTTTATTTATTTATTTATTTATTTATTTTTTTTTTATTCCACATTGATGATATTTCACTGATCCATCAAGAACAGTGGTTGTTTTTTTAAATAATTTTTTAGGTTTTATTTTATTTTATTTGTTTTACAAGATATTTTCTCTTCTCAATTATAGCCCATAGTTACTTTTATTTTATTTTATTTTACTTTATTTAATTTTATTTATTTAAATTTATTTTATTTTATGTATTTTTTGATAATTAATTTACTTTTTAAATATATTTTTAAAAAGTTGATCAAACTGAACAAGCTGAAGTCAAAAAATTAAGAACAAAACCCCCGAAATTCATGAAAACACATGAAAATCCAGAGGAAATATTGGAGAGTGTGGTGACATGAAGAGAATAATCCAAATGATTACATGTAAAACGGGAAAATGAACGGCACATTCTGTAAAGCAACTTATATAAACACCTCAATCATATTATTTGCATATTCAAAATAAGGCAAATAACAATTTTGCTGACGTCCATGTAAACATAGTCAGTGTATTGATGTGCATGTAAATGTGTTGAGTGAGTCAATCTGTGGTGTTGAACAGGTCAGGCTCAGTGTTATTAGTCTTCATTAGTGGCCTTCTAGAGTCTGAGCTGGGGTTAATTGACAAGCTGTCTGGGTCAGTCGCCATGGCAACCAGTAATTAACCTCTCACCCTCTGATGACTGACAGGTTTAGGATTTGACAAACAGCAGCGCTTACTCACACAAACACATATTGGGGTGTAAATTCACCACAGGAGCGTTTGCTTGATTCAGAATATGAGTCAAATATGCTGAATGTTGAAATATTTTTACTATTGAAACATTTTCTTTTGTAACAAATTGAAAACTGTTACTTATTTCTGCGATCTTTCTCTTCTTTCTTTTCTGTCTTTCAATCTTTCATTCTCCCTCCCTCCTTCCTTTCTTTCTACCTTCTTTCTTTCCTTCCTTCTTTCCATCCTTCCTTATTTTTTTCTTTCTTTAATTGTCTTTCTTCTTACATTCCTTTCTTCCTTCATTCTTTCTTTCCCTTCTTCCTTCCTCCCTTCCTTCCTTCCTTCCTTCCTTTCTTCCTTCCTTCCTCCCTTCCTTCCTTCCTTCCTTTCTTCCTTCCTTCCTTCCTTTTTTTATTCCTTCCCTATTTTTTTCCTTTCTTTAATTGTCTTTCTTCTTACATTCCTTTCTTCCTTCATTCTTTCTTTCCCTTCTTCCTTCCTCCCTTCCTTCCTTCCTTCCTTTCTTCCTTCCTTCCTCCCTTCCTTCCTTCCTTCCTTTCTTCCTTCCTTCCTTCCTTTCTTCCTTCCTTCCTTCCTTCCTTCCTTCTTTCCTTCCTTCCTTCTTTTCTTCCTTCCCTTTTTTTCCTTTTTTAATTGTCTTTCTTCTTTCATTCCTTTCTTCCTTCATTCTTTCCTTCCTTCCTTTCTCCCTTCCTTCCTTCCTCCCTTCCTTCCTTCCTTCCTTCCTTCCTTCTTTCCTTCCTTCCTTCTTTTCTTCCTTCCCTTTTTTCCCTTTTTTTAATTGTCTTTCTTCTTTCATTCATTTCTTCCTTCATTCTTTCTTTCCATTCTGCCTTCCTCCCTTCCTCCCTCCATTCCTTCCTTCCTTCCTTCCTTTTTTCTTCCTTCCTTATTTTTTTCCTTTCTTTAATTGTCTTTCTTCTTTCATTCATTTCTTCCTTCATTCTTTCCTTCCTTCCTTCCTTCCTTAATTCTTTCATTCTTTTTTCCATTCCTACTTCATTCATTCTTTCCTTCTTTCCTTTCTTCATTCATTTTTCCTTTCTTCAATTTTCTTCCTTCCTTCCTTCCTTCCTTCCTTCCTTCCTTCTTTCGTTCATTCATTAATTTTTTCTTTCTTACCCTCCTTCATTCATTCCTTCCTTTTTTCAATTTTATCTTTCCTCCATTCTGTAGTCCTTCCTTTCTTCCTTCTATTCTTTTTCCTTCCTTCCTTCTTTCCTTCCTTCCTTCCTTCCTTCCTTCCTTCCTTCATTTTTTCCTTTCTTTAATTATGTCTTCTTTCCCTTCTTCATTCTTTCTTTCCTTCAATTTTTCTTCCTTCCTTTCTTCTTTCCTTCATTTCTTTCTTTTCTTCCTTCCATTCTGTTTTCTTTCCTTCCTTCCTTTCCTTCTTTCCTCTATTCATTCCTTCCTTCTGCTTTCTTTCCTTCCTATTTTTCCTTCCTTCTTTCTTTCCTTTCTTCCTTTCTTTCTTCCTTCCTTCCTTTCTTTCTTTTTTCAATTCTCTCTTCCTTTCTTTTATTCTGTCTTCCTTCCTTCTGTTCTTCCTTCAATTCTACCTTCATTTATTTAATTCTGTTGTTCTTTCATTAGGCATTACTTCCTTACTTCATACTTTCTTCCTTAATTTCCTCCATCCTTCCTTTGATTTTTCCTGCCTTTAATTCTGTTTTCCTTCCTTCCTTCCTTCCTTCCTTTGATTCATTCTTTCATTTTTGTCCTCCCTCCTTTCTTCCTTCCTCCTTTTCATTCTTCCTTCCATTCTGTCTTTCATTCTTCCCTCCGAGTTTAAAGTTATAACTTACAAGGCATTTCAAACATAGAGTCAAGGCTTTCTCCAGCCAAAACAATTAAAACCATTAAGACTTTAAGCTCACGAAAACTAATTTCCAGCTTATGAATAGTTAGCAAGACAGCAGTTGTGTTTGGATTAGGTATGTAGAGTAAGATCTCACTTAATGAAAACTAATAAACAGCTAACATCTTAGCAATAAGCTGGTAATAACCCAGTAATTAATAGTAGAAATTGGCACTTGAGATAAAGCATTACCTTGTAGCCTGTTAATCTGCTGTAAATTTCAAACCGACTCCAGCTTTATTAATTTTTCACTTCAAGAGCCTTTCCTGTAGTTCGATTCTTTGAAAATCTTCTTCGGAAAGCAGAATATGTGCGCTTTCATCCAGTCAAATATCAAGAAAAAGTTTGTGCTTCTGCTTTGATTTGATGTGAATCTGAAATGGAGCGTCTGGATCAACTTTTCCCTCATGAATTAAACATTACAAACCAACTGTGATTTCAGGCAGAGGCCATAAAGATATTTCACATGTTTTCTCTTTGCAAAAAAACACTGAAAAGCTGTGTTTGTTTACGGTGTAGTCGGCTAAATGGGTCAGTGCTGCTGAATGTCAGTGTTGTTGAGTATTTTTGGAGCTGTGTAATGCAGAGGGTGATTGGCAGCATCAGAAGAGCATCAGGATCTGCTGTTTTCTCCACAGGCGGCTGTGTGTTTTCTACCGCCTGCTTGTCAGAGGTGTTTTTGATTTGTTGCCCTCTTGGAGATCCAGCACAGATCAAACATATGCAGACATGTGCGTATAGTTGAAGTCAAAATTATTCTCCCTCCTGAGAATTTTATTGTCTTTTTCAAATATTTCCCAAATGATGTTTAACAGAGCAAGGAAATTTTCACAGTATGTCTGATAATATTTTTTCTTCTAGAGAAAGTCTTATTTGCTTTATTTCGGCTAGAATAAAAGCGTTTTAATTTTTTATAAACCATTTTAAGGTCAATATTTTTAGCCCTTTTAAGCTGTATTTGTTTTCAATTGTCTACAGAACAAACCATCATTAAACAATGACAAGTCTAATTAACATAGTTCAGCCTTTAAATGTGACTTTAAGCTGTAAGTGTCTTGAAAAATATCTAGTAAAATATTATTTACTGTCATCATGACAAAGATAAAATAAATCAGTTATTAGAGTTGAGTTATTAAAACTTTTATGTTTAGAAATGTGCTGAAAAATCTTCTCTCCGTTAAACAGAAATTGGGCAAAATATATATACTGGTGGGCTAATAATGCAGGGGGGCTAATCATTTTTGACTGCAGCTGTATTTGTACTCTGGTCTACTGTTACAGCAGATTCTGTGTGTATATGATCCGCCTGTCAGTCATGCGATACGATACACATCCGCTCTAGAAGATGCTTCCCGGCTCCTGCTTTATGAAAGAGATACGGGATCAGATTCATCCGCAGTTATACATTACTCTCCTTCTGATAAATATCCTCTGGCAGTTATTGCTTTTGTGTTTTTATCAAATACTTCTAATAAATGGTCATATTCGTTTGTTGATATGAAGCTGAAATAAAATAAAATGTGTGAATGGGTTAAAATGAGAAATGTAGATTTGGCTATATATATATATATATATATATATATATATATATATATATATATATATATATATATATATATATATATATATATATATATATATATATATATATATATATATATATATATATATATATATATATATATATATATATATATATATATATATATATATATTCTCATGGCTTGACACATGTTTTTTTATTCTATAGGCAATAGGAACAGTAAGAGGTTAAGGAGAAAAATAATAAAAACGATTTATTGCAATACTCATTTTGTTTTACGTAAAAGCCAAGAAAAGTACAGTAGTTCCTAGTGTATTGTATAAAAAAAATGAACACTGAAAACTCACAGCTGCTGGTAGCCCATGTACAAACTGGGGAACACATAAAATCCTACACTTTAAAAATAAACATACATGTGAAGTTAATTAAGAAAAATTGGCCATTTCAATTAAACATATTTGTACTTCAGTAAACATAAATAAACCATCTTAATTATCTCGGTGCTGAAAAAAATGTGAGACGGTAGTCTGTAACATGGATCGAGTGCTTTTATAAAATGACAAAAGCCCACATTTCCAGTCACTGAAAATGGCTGCAAATCTTTTGCATTAAACACCCGCACAGCCTTTGGTATTTTTATGTGTCTCTCGGAACCAGTTTGGTTTGTTTGCTTGAAAGATTCAGCAAGGGATTGTTGCTATTTGGACTTTTTTACCTTCTCTGCTATCCTGCTTCAGACAGTGATATTGCTGGGTGATGGCGCTGCAGATGTGCAGTCATGGTTATACATTTAAAATAATGCTTGCACACAGTTATTTTTTGTTCACCGTTTTTTCTTTTATTGGCATTATACTTACCGGCAAAGCTGCAATGTCTACACACTGCAGATTAAAAAGGCGCCGGTGCTTTCTCGTATGTTGCCTCACTTCGCCGGCCATTCCTTTTACTAGTGCCTCACTTCACCGCCGCTCGCAATGTTAAAGTGTGGAATGATGGTCAAGCACCCCCTATCTTAAGCGCATAGTGATTGGATATTTACTCGCGGGGAGGAGTTTCCTCATCTCAGCTCCTTACAGGCAAACACAGTCAATTCTGGAAGATATCAAACGCACATAAATTTTTTTAACGCAAAACCTAGAAAATCGCAGTTGATAATATCGGTATCAAATTCCATTAAAACAGAAGTCGAAAGTTAAAAATGACACACCCGAAATTGCATGAAACACTGGAGAGCCTGGTGATGCGACATTAATTGTTTTATACTGAAACTTGCCTTCAAAAATTGCTTCCTTGGTCTTATCCATATTTCTTTGCATGTTAAACACACGTCGACCACAACAGGAAATTAAAAAAACCTGCAAATGCGTTAATTTTTTTAATGCATTATTTCAAATTAATTGCATGCTTTAACGCAATAATTTTGACACCACTAATATATATATATATATATATATATATATATATATATATATATATATATATATATATATATATATATATATACTGTGCTCAGCATAATTGAGCACAGCCCATTTTGAAAAGAAATATTTTTTTCCATTTCTCAATGAATATAGGCAATGTATTTTGGTGCATTTAAAGGAAACAGACTTAATAAACAGATATATTTATTAAAATTATATTTTAGTCACCAAACATTTTTAGAAATTGAAAGATAATACAATTAAACTCAAGCAAAATATTGCAAAACAAAATAACAACCTACAAAATTTCAACAAAATTTTTATATATATTTTTTGCTTCTATTAATTTTTCCTCTTTTTTTAACATTTTTTAAAAAACAAATCTAATTAGTTTATAAATGAATTGATGTGTAATAAAATGAAATGACACAGAGGAAAAAGTATTGAACACATGAAGAAAGTAAGTTGTAGAAAGGCATGGAAAGCCCAGACAGCAGCTGAAAACTCCCAGTAATTCTTCAGCAGCCATCATCAGTGTAAATGAATATTCACTGCTTCAGTCTAACATCTACATTAGCAGGATGAAGAAGATGTGACTAGGGTGGACATTTCAGCAAGAAAGTGTTCCAAAACCCAACCAAGGAGACTCTCAAATGCTTTCAAAGAAAGAAAATAAAGCTTTGGATTGGACCAGCCAATCACCTGACTTGAATCCAATAGAAAATACAAATTAAAGATCAGATTTGATACACGAGAGTCACCGAACCATCAATATTTTTACACTCTGTTGAAGTCTGTGAAAAACTCATGTCTGAGCAATGCATGTGACTTTCATAAGAGAGAGGCATCTTTAAGCTGCCATCACCAAAAAAGCCTTTCATACAAAGTGTTAAATACATTTCAGTAGTGCAGTACTTTTTCCTTGTGTCATTCTATTGTTATTACGCAAAACTTATTTTTCAGATTGTTTTTGGTTTATTTTTGTGTTTGAATTTTTTGGGTTTTTACGTAAATCTTCTTTAGTTTCATGTCAACAGCTCTTTCAGAAATATTATTCCCAGGAAAAAACAATACAAAATTAGACTTAATCATTTCAGAATAACGGAGATCAAATACAAAAGTTAAAAGTGAAGTCTTCAAGTTAACATTTTCAAAATGATATCCAAAAATAGACATTCAACCGTTATTTTTAGACGTGACTTTATATCATTTGCAGTATTATCAGTCTGCTCTTCCATTAAAGAGCATCACAAACAAACAGAACACAACAGTGAGGGGAAACGAATAGAACTTTCTAAAAATACACAGATGAAAACTAAAGCAGTTGTCAGCCTGAATCTGCGGCTCCCCTCTAATCAGGACGACTTTAAATGAACGCTCACTGACAAGAAAGCAGATTGTAGCAGCACAGATCCGGCGAGGGCATTGTGAAATATTGAGCAGAAGTGCATTAGCATCAGACTGAAGGAAGCAGCAGCGAGACAGGAGACATAAACCTCACATTTCTGTTGTCGTCTCACTGCGTTACTGTTTCATTATTCTAATACACACACTACACACACACACTACACACACACACATACAAACACACACACAGACACATAGGCACACAAACAACTCACACACTCACAACACACACAGAAAACACTCCCTGTCATATACCCCAACTACATTTCCCATCACGTCATGCAGTCACACACCAGTTTCAGATTACACATTTTGATTAGGTACCAGGCATGGGGCGATAACCGGTTTCAAGGTTTACTGCGGTTTGAAAAAGTCAAGGTTTTTAAACTGCTGAAATTTTCTGTCTGTAAGATTGTAAGTATGTAAAATTAGTTTTTGTTTTTTTTAACAACTACATTCAGTTTTTTTACTTTTTAATCGCATATCGTTAAGTGATGCACAGACACAAATTTTGCTTTATTTATTTATTATTTGTATTTATTTTTGATAATTAAACCAAGAATATAAAGTATTTTTAGGAACATAAGAGCATTTGCACACTCATCTTGTGGCTGCCAGCTTCTTTCATCTGTGTTTTCTTTATCCAGGCAGAAAAAAATCCCTTCCTGTGATTGGTCATGTTTTGCGCTCATTTGTTTTACTGTATTTCGATTTTCTAATTCGATTTTTAATTGCGTCAAGAAGATATTTCCAACATAGACTCGGTCTGAAAGCGTAGCCCTATATTCATTTCTGGAGATCGAGAATTATGTAGCCAGAGGAATGTATGGCTGCATTTCATCTTTAAAATGAACGCTACGGGGTGGTAGGACGCCATTCTTTTCGTGCTTACCAGCTGACCGCTTACCACCATATGGAAGACTTTCCGCTGTTACCACTTGGCCCAGTTAGCTTGCCTAGTATGCTGGCAGACTTGAGAAGCAGAGAGTGGTTGACCACAACAACGAGGTTCGAGTCCAGCGAAGAACGATTCCAGAAAGCGGGTAAAACTAAAGCCAAAAAATTTAAGAAACAAGGAAATAACAGGGTGAGAATGTGGTAAAACCATAGACTGTAAAATATATGGACGTAGTATCCGTGACGTCACCCATAGGTTTCTAAAGAGCGCAAAAGAAGCCACAAGTAGGCGCGGCCAACCGTCGCCATTTTGTTCGCGCGTCATCACGCCGACGGCGGGATACCAAACATGGGCAAAGAGGCGGAGAGTGAGCAGAGCTACAGACGCATGCTGCATTTAGGTTGGACCTGGTTCAGACACCTGGTTTACTTTGGGAGAACGCTTAATACTTTATCACTTGTGACTCGTTTGTATTCTGACCACTTGTGCTTGGCTGTATACTATATCAATAAAGTGTTTAGTCTTTTAAAAACACTGCTGTAATACATTGAGCCACTAAACATTGTTCTTATGACGTTTCTCAACAGGAGGAAAACGCGAATTACATCCAAACACTTCAGATATAGTCTGTATTAGTTAATGTAAGACTATTAATGAAATCCAGCATAACACTGTATGACAACGCTTCAGATGACTGTTCTAGAGCCTACAGCTAATCAATCTGACAGATTCTGGAGTGCATTACAGCTCTAAATATAAATATAAACGATAAATGATCTTAAATAAAACAAATACATGTATAGAGATGGTATATAAGTATATAAATTTACTCACATGGGGAACGGAGGCCACGTGAATGGTTTGTGAGCACAATTAAGCGCACTCAGCATGACATTCCATCAAATAATTGTAGGAAACAAGTCCAAAAGGCAGTTGACTGTGTAAAGCCACATAAAACAACACAGAAATACGATAAATATGCCGAGTTCAGTGGCTAATCTGCAGGATTCAGCTGAGGTGACGTGACGGCGACCAGTGAGACCTAGCTGTCACTCAAGTGACCACGCCCTTAATTATGCAAACTTAATATAACTTAATATAAAGGAAACGGATGAGTTATAAAAAAAATTCACCCCCCTCACAGTTGTCATGAAGGGTAATATTAGCTGTATTAACCAAAACCTTTTTTTGTACCAGGCTGTAAACACCTTTTTTTCTGCTGTAAAGTTGGCCATTCTAACAGTGGGCTCAATTGAAATTTGCTCTGTTTTGGAGCCAGGAGCGGCTAAGACTAGCGGAATTTCGGATAAATTGCAGTTTTAGTTACTTCCGTATTGGCTTCCTGAGAGAGAGCGGGAGGTTGCCGCTTGGGTAAAATGTGGTAAAAATCAGGCGAGGGCTTTTCTTTTCTGGATTTCTTTGTAAAACTTTTGGTTGGGTTAGGGAAGTGTCAATCTGTGCTTTTGAAAACACTATTGGTTGGGTTTAGGAAAAGAGGAGGATGGGTCAGTCGATCAGTCAGTCCAATGATTCAGTTAGTCTGTCAACAGCGGCCTCTGGTGGATTTACGCGAGAACAGCAGGCACAAATGGCACTCTCGAGAGAAATTTGAGATATCAAAAAGCGTACACAGCAACCTCTGGTGGATTTGCGAAAACAAAAACTACAAAAAAAAAAAAACTTACCTCCTGGGAGGTCTTTGGCAATATCCAGAAATGTATATATAAGAATACGTTTTCAGAATGAGCCTGGGTTAGTTGTTATAATTATCAGTGATGTAGCCCTTGCCGATCGCTGGAGAACACCCCAACTACATATCCCATCACGCCATGCAGTCACACACCAGTTTCAGATTGCACATTTTGATAACACATATAGCTTTTCTTTTTTAAGTCTTGTTTCCCTGGGAGCATTGCAAAGTGCCTTCATTGCAAAGTGCCTTCATGTTTAGTCTACTTGTGTTTTTGATGTTTGCTTGTTTTACTGTTTATGTTTGATTTTGACCTAGATGGTTATTCCTGCAGTCTCTTACCTGAAATGGAGAGCTGCACAATGTTTAGTCTTTTCTACCTCTTTAGTTTTGATTGTGGAGTTAAAAGTGACCTGGATTTGTTCTTGACAGGTTTATCCCGATGAGAATCTAACATGTAGAAACGACAACAACAAACAGATGAAAGCAAAGCAAGAGAATAACAGACAGGAAATAAGATGATAAGAAAGTGCTGGGAAAGAGGGGGCAATAACTCAAAATTTTAGTCAATATCTGCTGACACACACACACAAATACACACATAGACACACACGCATCTGCGTGTACAGATCAAGAGTGACGAGCGGGTTCTATATGGAAATGAGCTTTCTGATTATTGCATCATGTCATTAAGCGAGTCTGTGATCTCCAGCTGTGTGTCGGGGAGATGTGCTGGATGTGATGAAGTCTAAAGCAGCCAATCACAATGCCGATTGGTCCTGCGGAGGCTGTCAGTGTAGTTGCCGTGGCGATGTGCCAGTTTACTTTCTGCTCGTCCCTTGAGTCACTTTATTCCTCAGTCTCAGCAGAGGTGTGAAGTTTGTTCTGTGTTTTATGCTGTGTGTGTGTTATCTATTTATTTATTAAATGTTTATGTATTGTGTTGAGTACAATTTTTGCGGTGTTTTTTTATGAATATAGATCATATAATATACACTTTTAATGTTGTTTTAATGTAATAAAGTGTTTTGCGGTGTTTTTTTTATGAATATAGATCATATAATATAGACTTTTAATGTTGTTTAAATGTAATTAAGTGAACTATGTTTACATGTTATATAGAGATTTTTGTGTAATTGTATTTTAGTGTTGTTTATGGGGGAATTGTTGGGAATAATATTAGTTTCCATTTTTCTATAAAACTATTCTGCTATTTCTGTATAAGGAATTATTATATATTCATAATATCATATATTATTATGTACATATATTATGTATTATTATATAATATATATAATTATATATTATATTATACATATATTATGTAAAATGAGACATGTGGGTAGCACAGTAGGTAGCAAAATCGCCAGTTCGAGCCTCGGCTGATTGAATGTTCTCCCCGCTTGCGCGTGGGTTTCCTCCGGGTGCCCCGGTTTCCCCCACAGTCCAAACACATGCACTATAGCTGAATTGGGTAAGCTAAATTGTCCATAGTGTATGTGTGTGAATGAGTGTGTATGGGTGTTTCCCAGTGATAGGTTGCAGCTGAAAGGGCATCCGCTGCATAAAACATATGCCGGAATAGTTGGCGGTTCATTCCACTGCAGTAACCACTGATAAATAAGGGACTAATTTTAAACTCATTTTAATGTTATTTTTTAAATTAACATGAATAATATATATATATATATATATATAATTTTCATGTTATTTTAAATGTAATTATTTAAACTAAATTAAAATAGATAAATATTATATGGCCATCTCAAAAGAACTGATCAAAATCACACAAAAAACTTAGATCTTTACTAAAATCAAACCAAAACTATAACTCATACCTAGTTCAGACACAGAAACACAAAAATATTTTAGAATTTTAGATTTATTTTATATGATATTTATTTTTTTATTTCCCTTGTGATGTACTATAGTATTTAAAACAAAAATGTTTAAATTGTAAAATATCATTCATATAGTTTAGTATTTATCTATATATTATAGTAAATATTTCTCTCAGAACACCCGCTCACCTCTCCTTTGCTTCATGTATACATATAGTTGAAGCCAAAATTATTACCCCCCCAGTATTTTCACAGTATGTCTCATTGTAACACGGGGAGTGACAGAGACAACTGAGTTTGAATCCACATGCATGTTTATTCAGCAGTCAGGCAAGCAATGGTCAACTCTGGTGCAAACAGATGTATGTAGACAATCCAGAATCGTGGTCAGAATAACAGGCGAGAGGCCGAAAGGCAGGCGGCAGACAGGGATAACTAGATAAGGCTAGGGTAAACACACAGAAAAACAAGACTAAGGAAACACGTTGAAATGTCACCTACAGTAAACAAGAGTCCGCGATGGGAATGAGTGTGTATGCTGCTTAAGTAGTGTGTGTAATCAGTCTTTGACTATCCTCAGGTGGTGAGGGTGTAATCAGTCAGAATGAGGAACGTGTGTGTGTGAGTGAAGTGCATGTATGAAAATGTAGTCCAAAAATGGTGGATTTGTAGTCCATAGTGATTGTGCGTTCAAACCAGCGATTTAGGGAGTTAAGATCGCTGGTGATCGTGTTACTGATAATATTTTTTCCTCTGAAGAAAGACTTATTTGTTTTCTTTTGGCTAGAATAAAAGCAGTTTTTAATTTTTCAAAACCATTTTAAGGTCAAAATTATTAGCCCATTTAAACTATATTATTTTCTCAATAGTCTACAGAACAAACCATCATTATACAATGATTTACCTACTTACCCTAACCTGCCTAGTTAACCTAATTAACCTAGTTAAGCCTTTAAATGTCACTTTAAGCTGTATAGAAGTGTCTTGAAAAATATCTAGTCAATATTATGTACTGTCATCATGGCAAAGATCAAATATCAGTTATTAGAGATGAGTTATTAAAACTATTATGTGTAGAATTGTATTGAAAAAATCTCTTTGTTAAACAGAATTTGGGTAAAAAAATAATCAGGGGGGCTAATAACTCTGACCTCAACTGCATTTGTGTGTGTGTGTGTGTCTGTCTGTGTGAGATTGCCCTGATGGTGTGTTTATTTTTTGTTTTGCAGCTGTCGCACCAGTAATCGCAAGAGTCTGATCTTGACCAGCACATCTCCAACTCTTCCCCGACCTCACTCTCCTCTGCCAGGACATATTGGTGAGAAAATCGTCCCGTACACATGTCCTTCGTCTGTGATTTACAGAGTGTGTTCATCTTTGTGTGTGTGTGTGTGTGTGTGTGTGTGTGTTTGTGTGTATGTGTGTGTGTGTTTGCTCATAGGAAGCAGCCCACTGGACAGCCCGAGGACCTTCTCTCCCAGCGCACCCGCACACTTCTCCTTCGCTTCATCCAGACGGTAAATCCACACATAAACAACCAGCAGCACACTTCATCTCATCTGCCAGAGCTTGTTTGAGACAGCCTGCCAAAGTCCCCTAGCCCTTTCACACATAAATACTCCAGTGTTTTTATTGTGGCCATTATCAAAGACTATAGATATACAAAGACAGTTCACTCGCATTACTATGAATGGGGAAAGGCTTAGTATGGCCGCCACAGCAAAGAAAATCTCAGCTTCTTTATAGCCACACAGTTCTGTGGGGTGAGGGGTCTGCATAGATTCACTTGTTAGATTCATAATTTCATACAATATAAATGGCCCAGTGTACAACAGTTATTACTGTAATATCTTCAATATAAACTGCTTGACAAAAGTCTTGTCGTCTATCCCAGTTGTAAGAGTAACAAATAATAACTTCTGGTTGATCATTTGGAAAAGTGGCAGAAGGTGGATTTTTCTGCTGAATCATCTGTTGAACTGCATCCCAATCATCACAAATACTGCAGAGGACCTATTGGAACCCGCATGGACCCAAGATTCTCACAGAAATCAGTCAAGTTTGGTGAAGGAAAAATCATGGTTTGGGGTTTCATTCAGTATGGGGGCGTGCAAGAGATCTGCAGAGTGGATGGCAACATCAAGAGCCTGAGGTATCAAGACATTTTTGCTGTCCATTAAATTTCAAACTACAGGAGAGGGCAAATTCTTCAGCAGGATAGCGCTCCTTCTCATACTTCAGCCTCCACATCAAAGTTCCTGAAAGCAAAGAAGGTCAAGGTGCTCCAGGATTGGCTTGCCCAGTCTCCAGACATGAACATTATTGAGCGTTGAAGGAGTAGGCATTGAAGATGAATCCAAAGAATCTAGATGAACTCTTGGAGTCCTGCAAGACCAATCTCTTTGCTATTCCCTGTCAGACCTTAGTGTCCTAATTAAATATTTAAAAATCAAGGCATGATCATATTTTATTTTGGTAAAATAAGCGTAATCTAGAGGCCTTTGCCTTTCATATAAGCCACTTTTGATACCAAATGATCAACTAAAAGTCAAGTTATTATTTTTGTTCCTAATTATATTATGTTATATTATATTATTGTTATTTTTATTATTATTATATTATTATTGTTGTTGGGATTATTATTATTATTATATTATTATTATTATTATATTATATTTTATTATATTAATGTTATTTTATTATTATTATTATTATTTTTTATTATTATATTATTATTATATTATATTATGTTATTGTTATTTTTATTATATTATATTATATTATATTATATTATATTATATTATATTATATTATATTATATTGTTGTTATTTTTATTATTATTATATTATATTATATTATATTATGTTATTGTTATTTTTATTATATTATATTATTGTTATTTGTATTATTATATTATATTATTGTTATTTTATTATAATATATTATTGTTATTTGTATTATTATATTATATTATATTATATTATATTATTGTTATATTATGTTATTGTTACATTATATTATAATATATTATTGTTATATTATATTATATTATATTTTTGTTATTTTTACTATATATTATATTATATTATATTATTGTTATATTATATTATATTATATTATATTATATTATATTATATTATATCATATTATATTATATTATATTATATTATATTATATTATATTATATTATATTATATTATATTATATTATATTATATTATATATCTGTTTGTTTGCATTCTCACTCCGAAAAAAGTTATGTGTTCAAACCACTTATTTAATATGAGCTGAAACTACACAATTCTTGAGATTTTTTTTTTACAACTTAATTGTTTTAAGTTCAATCCACTTACATTTGTTAAGGTACCTTACACTCCTTTATGTTGGGACTTTTGTTGCTTCTTGTTCTAGTTCAGAGCTTTGAGGAAGTGTTTATAAATGGACGTGTTTGTAAGCAGCAGGAAGGAGATCCTCCAGACGGCTAAAACACACACACACACACACACACACACACACACACACACACACATATCTCAGCATCATCATTCCCCAGTGAATGACAGGCCGTCCCACAGCCGTTTATCTGAAAGACAAGTGCAAAGGAGAGACGAATGGATGAGAGACAGACGATTGATCTGCGTTTTTTTCCCCGTCTGACGCGCTCCAGCCCTGCGAGGCCTAATATTGGATTTTGCCAATATAAATCTCGTCCAGCAGGATAGTTGCACAGCATGTATCATCAATTTTGTCCAAAGCACAGAGCTACGGCTAACTGCGAACACAGAAACATGAAATATTTGCCGGACAAACGAACACACGAGCCTCAGTACATCACGACACAAGTCAGCCAGACAATATTTCCAGAAAATAAGTTACACCGGGTCAAAATAGCATCAGAATAAGTCACATTTTATCATTAAATTGAGAAATTAATTTACAGGATATCAGTTGCAACTCCAAATTAGACATACTGTTTACATATTATCACACATGTACAGTTTATGCTATTAGCTAAGACTTTTAGCTCAATGAGTTAATAATTAGCTGCTTATTAGTTAGCAACATAGTAATTGGGTTTGGGGTAGGATTAAGGATGTACAATAAGATCATACTTTATAAGCGCTAAAAACAGCTAATATCCTAACAGTTGAAAGGTAATAAGCCAGTAACAGGTTAAATGGTGTGAAGTGTGACTTAAGCTAGTGTTACTCATACTCAGGGCTTAATTTGTGCCGAAACACGCTGGATTTTTGCATGGAAAAGTGGATTTAGCTGGTTTTGACGCAAGAGAAAATCTACCTTGTTAAAATCCAGAGAATTGTCTAAAGATAACAGCAGATAAAAAATAAGTTATTTTATTTGCAAGCTAATAACCTCATCATTATCTATAAAATAAACCTTCTGAACCTAATTATAGGAGTCTGATATAAAATGCTCATTTACAAGAAAAGAGGTCTGACAGATTTAAAGGGTTTTGCTTCTGAACTCTTTATTTTTATTAAAAACAAGCTTTGATTTGTCCACCTGTCAGGTTTTGGACCATATACGTAGGGCATAGGACGTGTGTTTGGATATAGCTTAGTTTTTTTTAACCACACTTCGTTATTATTGTTCATTTATTGGTTTGGTGGAAATTAGAACTGAGTTTAGAAATAGTTTTGAAACAAATCTTTGCACTTAACAAACTAAATTAATAATGTAGGCTAATTAATGTTTGTGCGTACAACATATTTCCTCATCCATGAAAGAGAGAAAGAGAAAGCAAAAATAACAACCCAGGCTCATTCTGGAAACATAACCCTGCGGACATTTCTGGAGACCGCGAAACGTATTTTTGCAGTTTTTTTTTTTTTTTGCGAATCCGAGAGAGTCCGCTGTGCGCGCTTTTTCGCGTCTCAAACCTCTTTTGCACTGTTCTCGTGTAAATTGTTGCTGTCGAGCGGCCGTCTGTCCGACTGACTTACTGACTGAATGACTGAACCATTGACTGGGCGGCCGGCCAATCGGCCAAGCGGCCAACCCAGCCACCCTCCTCCTCCTCCTTCCCCAAACCCAAGCAACGATTTACAAAAGCCGTCTAGAGAAAAGAAAAGTCCTCATCTGATTTTGACAGCGTTTTCAGATTTCACCGCATTCTTCACCCTTTATGAACTCATTCGCTTTATTTTTTGGACTCTGTTTTGCATTCGCTTGAAAAAAGGAAATGTAGCCATACGTACCTCCGGCCACATAAATCGCGGTCCCCAGAAATGTCTGCGGTGCTACGTTTTCAGAATGAGTTTGGGGTGAAAAATAAAGTGCCCGAATGGAGGAGGCTCGTTCTTTATCCTCACGTTACAGATGGTCTATTTGACTGTTTTCTCGCTAATGAACCATTTAGTTTTTCCACCGTGTAAATAGCAAATGCGCCACGGCGCAATGCAACTGACTCTCAAATGCTCAAAACACACCCATAATTTATTAAGAGAATAAGCACAACCCTGTCAGATGATGTGCGGCGGCGCAGAGCCTGGTTTTTCGTCCTTAAAATAGTAAAAGTGGATTCAGACACACTTTTAATGCTTTTGCTCCCTGCCATTTAGACCTTGCGCCTAGATCATCAAAATAAAGCCCGTTGAGTCAGATTGATATAAGTTGAGATGACTAGAAAAGGTCATTTGATTCAGCTCAAAGTTGTCAGCAAGATTTTTTACAGTGTATATACCATACAAAATTATGTAATATTCATTTTATTATATTATCTTTTATCTTCATTAATAGTCAAAATTAATCATTAACACCACTAAAATTAAGCTAAGGGGGTAAGTACTTTCAGGTAAATACGGTACATGATCAAGAAATGTCTGATGGGTACTGAAGCTAGTTTGAGCCCTACTGAGAAGCTCTTTTCATGCTTTCGTTATGTGGAACCGTTGTTTTGGTTCTCCTGTGAGCGAGCTCTTCTCATGTTGTGGGATGACAGTTTTAATGACCCCGTCGGGAACGTTGCCCGCTCCGAAACATGCAGTAAACTGTGCAGAAATGAAACGGATGCCTAGCGACCACACAAGAATGCAACCACATGAAATAGACTTATAAAATCTGAACACTTGCTGTTCTCAACATTTAAAGCTTTACACAGAAATATCAGACGGACAAGTTTCAAACCCTGCTGACGTTCAGCCGAAACCAAGCTTCTCGCATTCAAACTAGACAGTGGTTTAGTGTTTCTGTAAAGCTGCCCGTGGCACAGAAATTGCACGCTTTGCTTTTATTGTAATTCTAAAATGCTGGAAAAAATGTGACACTTGAGTTTGAGGTCAGTGCTTTTGTTTTTTTTGTTGTTTTTTTTGTACAAAAAATAGTAACATTGTGGAGTATTATTATAACTTCAAATAACTCATTTTTATTTTTTAATGTTCTTTATAAGCTGACAAACAGCAGTATTCTTACCTTCACGATCCTTCAGAAATTATTTAGATTTGATGCTTAAGAAACATAATTATTATTATTATTATTAATAGTATTATTATTATTATTATCATTATTATTATTATTATTATTATTATTAATATTATTATTATTATTAATATTATTACTATTAATAATAATAATAATACTGAAAAAATTACTATTACAAAAATTATACAAATTTAATAAAATATTAAAAATAAATCAATAAAATATTAAATTACATAAATATTATTTGTTTATGTGAATGTGAAGTTTAAAAAAATCCTACCTTTATAAATACCTTCCCTTTTAGTCAGTTTAATTCAATTACAACTACTTTAATAACTTTTTAATCACTGTTTATCTACATTCATATTGAACAATGCAAAGTAAATGTACTTAATTATATTAATTTACAGTCCTGTTATATTTACCATGAGAAGTAAAATAAAAAATTTAGGGCCCTATCATACACCCAGCGCAATGTGGCGCAAGGCGTGACGCAATTGTTGTTTGCTAGTTTCAGCTTGGTGCAAGAGTTTTGTTTTTTTGCACCACGCTGTTTAAATAGCAAATGCATTTGCGCTCATATGTGCGCCCATAGGTGTTCAGGACTAAAAAGGAAGGCGTTCTGAGGCGCATTGCTGGCACGTTGCTATTTTGAGAAACTATTGTATTATAGATTTTTCAATAGACCAAATTTAGAAATAGTTTTGAAACAAATCTTTGCGCTTGACAAACGAAAAAATTATTTGTAAACTAATTGATGTCTGTGCGTACAAGGTTTCCCTATCCACAAAGAGCGAAAGTGAAAGTAGATAATTTATCTCTCATTCTCGCGCTGTAGATGCTCTGTTTAACTGTTTTCTCGCTAGTGAAATGCTCAGTTTTTCCACTTACACTTACTTTATGTCATGTAAATAGCAAATGTGCCATGGCGCGACGCAGCTGACTCTTAAAGGGAATGGGAGATGAGACTCTGAATGGCTTGTTCTCAAAACACACCTATAACTCAATAAGAGAATAAACTCAACCCTTTTAGATCCTGCACCATGGCGCAAAGCGGATTTTTCCGTTGTTATATTAGCAAAAGTGGATTCTGACACGCCCTGAAAGCGTTTGCGACCTGCGCTTTGCGCATGGATCATCAAATAGAGCCCTTAGGCTTCAAAGCTCACTTTGAGATTAAGATGTATAATGATGTATAAACATTTATGATAAAATTTTGCATATATATATATATATATATATATATATATATATATATATATATATATATATATATATGTGTGTGTGTGTGTGTGTGTGTGTGTGTGTGTGTGCGTGTGTGTGTGTGATTTTGTTACATTTTTTCTTAGAACGTATGGCATTATTTGCTTCAACATTTTATTTTTCACTAAAATTATTCATTCTTTTTTGGAGGTCACCACAGCGTAATGAACCGCCAACTATTCCAGCATATATGGGAAAGACCTATACAGTCTCATTCACACACATACTCATACACTACGGCCAATTTAGTTCATCCAATTCACCTATCGCACAAGTCTTTGGACTGTGGGGGAAGCCTGAGCACCCAGAGGAAACCCACACCAACACAGAGAGAACATGCAGACTCCACACAGAAATGCCAACAGGCCCAGTCGCGACTTCAACCAGCAACCTTCTTGCTGTGCTAATCACTGAGCCACTGTGTCACCTCCACAAAAATATAAATAAGAAAATCTAAAATTGTTTTTTTTTTTAATCTCAAGATCCACTGGACAAAATCCAGAAGGGCCTGATTAGCTGTGGCTACTGTGCAAAATCTGCTTCTGTATTGTGATGTGCTTGTCTGTTTCTGCCTGCAGGGCTGATGGCAGACGCTGGTCTCTGGCTTCTCTTCCCTCGTCTGGATATGGGACCAACACACCCAGCTCAACGGTACAAACTCATCCACACAGAGCTGATGCATTCATGTTTTATTCAAGAAATATTCAGATACTGTGTAACTAAAGTATGCACAAATAGAAAGTCAACACAGGATAATCAAAACAGGTGAAAGTGATGAAGTCGCAAAAACAAATTAGACAAATATCAGGAATATACAGTTGAAGTCAGAATTATTAGCCCCCCTGTTTATTTTTTCCCCAATTTCTGTTTAATGAAGAGAAGATTGGGTAACACTTTACAATAAGGTTCATTAGTTATTGCATTTACTAACATGAACTAATCATGAACAACACTTGTACAGCATTTATTACTCATAATTGAACATTTGCTAATGCATTATTAACATTCAAGTCCATGCTTGTTAACATTAGTTAATGCACCATGAGTTAACATGAACTAACAATGAACAACTGTATTTTCATTAACTAACGTTAACTAACATGAACAAATACAGTAGTAAATGTATTGTTCATTGTTTGTTCATGTTAGTAAATGCATTAATTAACATTAACTAATGAACCTTATTGTAAAGTGTGACCGAAGATTGTTCAACACATTTCTAAACATAATAGTTTTAATAACTCATCTCTAATAGCTCATTTATTTTATCTTAGCCATGATGACAGTAAATAATATTTGACTAGATATTTTTCAAGATGCTAGTATTCAGCTTAAAGGTTCACGAAACCCTCGAGCACTTTTTTTGTGATTCGAACAGGTTTGTGTGTGTTGAGCATCAGTTAGGACGATGTTAGCACCTGTCAGCTTTTATTGTGGAGAAAACAGGGTAATTTTGAGCTTTTGTCAGCTTATTTCAGCTTCCAGGTTTGAAATGATTTTTGGGGCGGGATCAAAATCGGCGACGTAGCGCAGAACTGCAAGTGCAAAGATGACGCGTCGGTTTCTCATTATTATTCATAGCGGAGTTTTCTTATCCTATGAGAAGAGCCGGCTGCTTAATTATTCATGACTGCACGTGCTTTCCGAAGGCGAGGCAGACCTGCCAGTGCCAAGCTGTGTGATCCTACGTTGATGATTGGGTAAGACTGCGTCCACGGACCCACGGCACACAGTATTTAGCTGTTCATGAAGGGTCGTTTGTGTTTGTTTCCATGATCTACAAGGTTTGTTGCATGGTTTCCTTGTGATGCTGTCAAGGCCTATACAGCAAAGCTGTATGTGTCCAGCAAGCATTTTTGCCAGGAGAGCAGCACAAGAATTGGAGAATGGCGGACGTTGTCTTTTATCAGGAGTTCGTTCACATTTAGACACATCGCCGTGCTGCTGTGTTCGCCTAAATCCTCCAGATTACCAGCAGGGATAATGGTTAAAATAGGCAGGGCACGAGACCTGCTGCACTGAGTCTGCATTCAGACCCGGGAATTGAGGGAGAGGTCCTCATGTAGTTTTTATATGAGCATGATTATCTTTTAAATTATATAAATTGTTGTTGTGTGTGTGTGCAATGATAAATGTAGCATGATATTAAATTACTGTTTATTTCTTTGCATTATAACTTTGTAAGCTATGAAATCATGGGTCTCCTCACGGTTTGTGTCTCATTTTGTGAGCCGACTGACAACAGTTGTTCGCTCCCCTCCTTCTCCCCTGCTCTGCTGGCCACGCCCACACCTGTTCTTTGCTCGCGAAGCTCCACGCCCATTATCATGCATCTTTTAAAAAAATTCTGAGGTAAACTTGAACCGAAAGTGGGGGGTGTCATGAACCTTTAAAGTGACATTTAAAGGCTTAACTAGGTAATTAGGAAAGTCATGGTTATTTGGCAGAACATTGTATATCGATGGTTTGTTCTGTAGACAATTGAAAAAAATTTCAAGTATAATATAAAATCTTAAAGAGGCTAATGATATTGACCTTAAAATGGCTTAAAAGAAAAAAAACTGCAGAAATAAAACAAATAAGACTTTTTCTCCAGAGTAAAAAATATTCTAGGAAATACTGTAAAAAATGTCTTGCTCTGTTAAACATCATTTGGGAAATTTGAAAAAAAACTTCACAGGAGAGCGAATAATTCTGACTTTAACTGTTCAGAAAATAACACACTAGTCAGATGGATCCAAATGCAAGGGATATAATATGAAGTCAAAAATCTCAAAGTGCAAACAAGTTCAAAGTGTCCAGAGTCGGGATATGAAGTAGCAGAATCAGGAAGTAAAAAAGTGCACCAGATCAATGAAGGTTCTGACAAATTACAGAGAAATCATGAGCAAGAATAACGCACTGACAATTGAAGCACAGATCTACCGCTTCTTAAATAGGTGGATTTGAATACAAACCGCTGGGCTGCCGACAGAACAGCTGATTCTAGTTAGCGAGTCACATGATCAAAAAACAACACGTAACAGAAGCACGTGGAAGAATGCAAAACAATCCCACGTGAGCTTCCAGCTATGTGTGTGTAATCATCAGTGAACGGGAACAGGTGTGTGTGTGAGGTGCATGATGGGAGGTGTAGTTTATAAGGTGGCAGAATCAAAGTCCAGGTGATAGTACATGCTTAATAATAATATTAAAGGCTTGCAGATCGCTGATGATCATGACAATATTATTATTAGGGGACATTTTTCAGAGCTATTTCTTGTGAATGTATATTAATAAAATCAATTTTATTGTCACATCATCAGCAGCACGTGTGCTATGATGAGTGAAAAGCTTAGGTGCTGGCTCCAGACAGTGCAAAATACAGACGGTGCAAAATACAACAACATACAACAGCATACTCCCAAAAAAACAGGATGATGTAAAATAGTAGTATTTAAATATGAATTGGTTAAAGTGCAGTGCATGCTACATATTGATGGTGTGCAGTGAGGGGTATGGAAGAGTCTGTGTGGGGTGTGTTAAGTGTTCATCAGTCTGATAGTCTGAGGGAAGAAGCTTTCCTTCAGCCGGCTGGTGCTTGACCGGATGCTGCGGAACCGTCTGCCTGAGGGTAGCAGAGAGGAAAGTCTATGGCTTGGGTAGCTGGAGTCGCTGATAATTCTCTTAGCTTTCCTCATGCACCGCCTGGTGTAGATGTCCTGGAGAGAGGGAAGCTCACCTCCTACTACGCGTCCAGCAGTTCGCACAATCCTATGTAGACCTTTGCGATTGCTGCTGGTGCTGTTTCCATACCAGGTGGTGATACAGCCAGACTGGATGCTCTCCACAGTGCAGTTGTAGAATGAGCGGAGGATGTGAGAGCTTATTCCAAACCTCCTGTGACGACTGAGGAAAAAGAGGCACTGTTGTGCCATCCTCTGCACTGCGTAATCCTCAGCGATGTGTACTCTAAAAAATTTGAAAGTGCTAATTCTCTCCACTGGTGTCCCGTTGAAGGTTATGGGAGTGTGTTCTTTCTTCTCTCTCCTGCAATCCATCACCAGCTCCTTGGTTTTGCTGATGTTTAGAAAATATTAATTAAAATATTATAATATTAAGTTTATTTATAATTCTGCTTTAAATGTGAGTTTCATCAAAGCAACTTGCCATCTTTTCCTGAGATCAAAGATGTTGCATAAAACCTCTGAAGCTAAAAAAAGGATTGTTTTTATTTTCCCCTGGAAATAATGAGCTGAACTGGAGATTCTGCTCATAAATATAAATATCGGATATACAGTGTCTTCAAAAGTGTGAAGAAAATCAGTATATACTACGTTTTACTTGTTCTTTTCTTAACAAAGCTCCTAAATTAATACGTTCATGTTCATCCGACCATTTGAGCTGCAAATGTAGTGCTTTCAGAGGATGTAGATGATGCTTTAACTGGCCGTTGGTGAAGGTGATCTTGGAAAGAAAGAGCGAGGTTATTCTCAAGCTTAAGTTGCTTTGGGCCTGTTATTGACTCTAGCGTGACATATATTTGTTGTTAAAGCCAAAGTCATTCATTCAGCAGCACAGAGGAGCAGCGTGTAGGAGAGAAAATCATTACCACAGGCCTGCATGCGTCGTTTGCCATTCACTTCACCCATTGGGGTCCGTAATCTCCTTTTACAAGTCTGTCCTGGATTTACTGTGCGAGACACACCGAGCATCTCCACAAATAAATGAAGTTAGACAGATCAAGTGCATTGTGGCAGACAATGGAGGAGGCTTTAAACCTTAGAAAGTTGCTCCTGTGGTGTCTTTGGCTCCATATATATGAGCATTCAATAGAATCAGTGAAAAGACCGAAGTTATATTCTGGAGACAAGAAAGAGAAACACAAAAAGTTTTTAATTCATTAATTCATTCCGGCATATGTTTTACGCAGCGGATGCCCTTCCTGCTGTACTGGGATGTCATGCAACCCAGTACTGGGAAACACCCATACACTCTCACATTCACACACACACACTTATAAACCCCTAACTAATAGCCTGTAATAGCTAAAGTTCTTATATATGAACAGTTAACCTGTAGTTATATAGTATATAGATGATGTGTACATGTTCAATGAAGTGTATTTGTGTATTAAATGTATGTGATTTAGTTAGTGTATTTTAATTCATGGGTGAACTATCCCTTTAATTCAACTAAATTCAGCTTTATTTGTATAGCGCTTTTACAATGTAGATTGTGTCAAAGCAGCTTCACATAAATGGTCATGGTAACTGGATCAGGGTAGTTCAGTTTTTAGTGTTTAAGTTCAGTTCAGTTTAGCTCAGTTCAGTGTGGTTTGAAGTCATTATTGAGAGTCCAAACACTGAAGAGCAAATTCATCGATGAGTAGCTTTTCAGATCCTGAACCATGCAAGCCAGTGGCGACAGCGGAGAGGGAAAAAAACTTCACCAATAGGAGAGTGAAGAAAAAAACCTTGGGAGAACCTTTAAGTTTGCAACTTTGGATGAAAGCAGCTGTACATTGTCCATATTACCCATATATTAACACGTATTGTTGACTGGTGTCTGCTGTTTGTTCAGTCTTCCAGCTCGTCTCAGGAGCGGCTCCATCAGTTGCCGTTTCAGCCCACACTGGACGAGCTGCACTTCCTGACCAAACACTTCGGGAGCACGGAGAGCATCACGGATGATGACGGACGCCGATCTCCGCACATGCGGCCTCGATCGCGCAGTCTCAGGTGCACACACACACTTAACATAGACTAACCATGTTCTGTACACTTTTCGCTGTTCAGCGCACTTAAACGACCAATCCTCCGTCATTGAAAGCCAGATGAGCATGCTTGTGTGTTCCTTCTCTGAGGGAATACCTATTGCACAATCCAAATCTTGATTGATGTCTTTTGGAGCAGTAGTTTTTGAGAAAAGATGGGAAAAGTACCGCCTTCGCATGTGTACGGAAGATGATAGGTATTAACAGTGCTCTGTACACCAGGGGTTTTCAAACTGTGGGTCGCACAGTGAACAAAGGTGGGTCGCGCAACGTCACATAGCTGCAGCTATATTTACATTGCGGTGAATCAAACCAGTACGATAGACGTCAATAACTCAAAAACCTCTTACCCTAAAAAGATTTAAAGTGTTTTTCTTGCAAAAGGACAAAGCTGGTTATGTCTTACAGCTGTCTCTTTTTTTTTTTTTTTGCTCGACATTACGAGCACTGCTCCGTTTGAGCCCTCGCAGTCTGCGTTTAGCCGGGAGAGCTCGAGCTGAGCGGAGCTCTCAGTAAGGGACCATCGGAAAAGTGCTTCTTTTTTTCGCTTTGTTTTTCCGTTTATTTATTTATTTATTTATTTATTTTGCTCTGTCCTGCGTGTTTTATTTTAAACACTTCTAATTTTCTCTTAAATGAGCACAAACAGTTACTAAAGTAGTCGAATGCTTCATTATAGATCTGTGCATTCTTACATTAACTTATCTGTTATCAAACAAAACACAATGAGAGATTCATTTGCTGCTCTTCACTAAATAACTATAGTAACTGTAATCAATATGCAAATACAATCAAAAGTGAAGTAGATTTTGTAGCTTTATTTAATTTCTGCATAGGCCATTGATTTTAATAGGCTAAGCCTTTTATTTTATTGTCAATATTTTCTAATGTTTGCTATGTATTCTATCATTTGAAGCTTTTTGTTGTCCCCTATTTTTTACATCCCAGCGTTGACAGATTGCTAATCAATAAATAGCTATAATGCTATCTGTTAGTTTTAACGTCACCTAATGTTTTGGAAGGACGTAGATGTTATGGAAAATAGTAATAGTAATGTAACTACCCCCATCATTCCTTCCTCAAGCAAATGTGTTAATATTAGATCTATTCAGCAATAACGTTAATTGCATTGGCATATTTATCTGACGTTTTCCCAGCTTGTAGTAGTGGATTAAAAACCTATTTAGTTTTTTCATGAAACCCTTAAAACTTAAACGACACCTGACAACAAAACATTCTGAATATGTCAACTAAGGTTGATCATATTCTCTTCTGAAAAAAAAAGATCACAGTTGCAGCCAGCATCCCACAAAAAGCACTTCAAGCCTCATTTTGTGCATATCAAATCGCAAAATCCAAACAGCCACACACCATATATTTTTGACTGCTTTGAATGGACACGTTTTTTTACTCATTTTTTAATATTAAAATATTATGGTGGGTCTTGAGTTTGAATTACTAGCCTAGCAGGGTCCCGAAATAAAAAAGTATGGGAATCCCTGCCATACACAACTAAAATAGTGTTCCGTACAGGGCGCACAACTTTAATTCACTGGCAAAATGGGCATTGTTTGAAGTCCTATTAAAATCTTATGTCAGAATATACCATTATTGTGTTAAACTTGAAGTCAATGATATATTTAATGACTTTTTAAATTTTATAAATTTGAAATGAAATAGCTTCACAATCATTTCATTTTTATATCATGTTTGTTTTATTACAGCATGACAATTTAAAATATTACAACATTAAATTCATGCACATTAACGCTAACTTGACTGACCTTTTATGAATATAAACATCATCACTGCACAATGGAGATCCAAACAGCGTTTGCACCCTGTCTCTCAGGCTCTCTCTGGCGTAGAGTTGCGCCATGCGGTCATCACCCACAACCGACGTTTAAACATCCCCATTTCAAAGCATTTAATCAACAAAAGATAATTTATTTAACAATTTGTGATAACATAATAGTCACTTCATAAAGACTGTAATACTGTGTGATGCAGAAATTAAATGCAAAAGCATATTGTCGTGGCTTTAAATGTCTCCCCTACCAGGCGACACTAGCACTTTAAGCTTGCCCACTGCCTGTTTTTAAGCGCATTAGGTGGACGAAGCAAACTTACTGAATTTACTCTGAAACATATAGTAGGAAGGTCTCTGTTGTGCAGGGGGTTGAAAGAGTGAGAAATAAAGATTACACAGATATATAGCTTGCCTACGACCTGTAAGTATTTATTCAGAGATTAGCGTTAAAAGGTCATCTGTACGGAACATTGTTGTGTACGGAAAATGGTTAGTCTACATTACATCCAGCTTATCCAAAGATTTACTTCACTTTCTACAGCTGTGTAAAGAAATGAGCCCAATTTTATGAATATTAATGATTAATAATAACAAGTTATTATTTAATTATGCATATTCAGATTTAATTTAATCTCCGCTTGTGTCCACAGTCCAGGACGATCATCTTCCTGCTATGACAATGAGATTGTCATGATGAACCATGTTTACAAGGAGCGCTTTCCTAAGGTTAGCAAAACACACACACGCACACACACACACACACACACACACACACACACAAGTTTGTTTTTGTGAAAAGTGGGTACATTACATAGGTTTCCATACATTTTATACTGTCCAAACCATATATTATATTGCCCCCACCCCTAAACCCAACCATCACATGAGACTGTGTGCAGCTTTACTCTCTGATTAAACTCATCCTGTGGGATTTATAAGCATTTTGAGAAATGAGGATGTCACCAATGTCCTCATATTTCACCTCCTTTTTGTAATACCTGTGTCATACCCATGTCATTATACAGATTTGTGTCCTGATATGTCACAAAAACACGTACACACACACACACACACACACACACTGTCATTGTTTACTTCTCACAAACTTTTATGACTTCCTTTCTCCTGTGAAGACAAAAGAAGATATTTTGAGGAATGCCTGTAGCGAAACAGTTTTGGCTTTCACTGACTTCCATAGTCTTGTAAAAAACTACAATGAAAGTCAAAAGGGCAAAAGGGATTTTGCCATTCAGAAATGGAACTTCTGTGTTTGTAAAATATTATATTTTGGTAATCACATGCATATATAGATGTCGTGTAATGTTTGCTGAATGTTATTTAAGCATTTTGGACATACATTTCACACATGGATTGAGTTTTTCAACTTGCTGCCATACGAGCAGATGGTGGGAAATTTGCCAACTATATGGAGCAAACATATCAAAGCATGTTTAACAGAACATATTTCATTCCAGAATGAAAATAAACAATTGGGATGATGTTCGATGTAATTAATCACAACTAATCACATACAAAATAAAAGTTTGCGTTTACTTAAATTTATGTGTAGAGTGTGTATATATATATTTATATATATATATATATATATATATATATATATATATATATATATATATATATATGTTATTTATTTATTTATTATTTATTAAAAATATATACATGCATCAAAGCACTGAATCTCCATTCTATGGCATAATCGTGTATATAAAAGAAAATCAAACACAGAAAGTCTCAAAAACCCTTTTGGAACTACTCTTTTCCGCCACTCATTCACATCTGCAGCTGACATCAGGACAGCAGAAACCATTGCCAGTTCACCAACGTCACTTAGAGCGAATATTATAATGATTTTCTAGCGTAAAGTCTAAAGTGATGACTAAACAGGTGATTCTGCTCATAATTTAAGAATTTTATGCGTTATACCTAGGCGACGGCTCAGATGGAGGAGCGTCTGGCGGACTTCATCGAGTCGTACTCTCCTGAGAACGTGCTGCCGCTGGCTGACGGGGTCCTCAGCTTCATCCACCACCAGATCGCAGAGCTGTCCCGAAACTGCCTGACCAAATCTCGCGAAGGCCTCATCACTACTGTCTACTTCTACGAGCTGCAGGAAAACCTGGAGAAGCTCCTGCATGAAGTGAGCGCACGTCTGTTTGTTTCTGTACAGTCGAATATGTGCCGTTTATTTGGATTGTTTTCTGAGCAAAAAATGATGATAATTTTCACAAATAGTAGACATTCTACTTGCGTTTACTGTGCTTTGTTTGTAAAACTGATGTGAGAAAAATGTATCTTTTAACCCGCTTTTTGACTAGTTTTTACTTTTTAAAATAGAAAAAAAACGTTCTCTATGTTGGCAAATGTTTTTTCACATTTCAGTATATTAAAAAAAAATTATAATAACAATATATAAATATATATATATATATATATATATATATATATATATATATATATATATATATATATATATATATATATATATATTATATGCTTAGATTTTCCAATATTAGTTTAATTTCACACTAGTATACACTGGTGTAAAAAGTAAATAATCAAATATTAGATTTTTTTTATATTGAGTTACAGAAATAAACCGAATTAAAAGTAATGCTAAAATGAACATTTATTAACTCGCTTTGATCATTCCAGTCGATTTAAATATATGAAATCTTTCCAAATAGAGCTAATTATATCCATTTATATTGCAATATACACTCACAGGCCACTTTATTAGGTACACCTGTCCAACTGCTTGTTAACGCAAATTTCTAATCAGCCAATCACAGGATAGAAACCCAATGCGTTTAGGCATGTAGACATGGTCAAGACGATCTGCTGCAGTTCAAACCGAGCATCAGGATGGGGAAGAAAGGTAATTTAAGTGACTTTGAACAAGGCATGGTTGTTGGTGCCAGATGGGCTGGTCTGAGTATTTCAGAAACTGCTGATCTACTGGGATTTTCACACACAACCATCTCTAGGGTTTACAGAGAATGGTCTGTAAGAGAGAAAATATCCAGCGAGCGGCAGTTCTGTGGGCGCAAATGCCTTGTTGATGCCAGAGGTCAGAGGAGAATGGCCAGACTGGTTCAAGCTGATAGAAAGGCAACAGTAACTCAAATTTCCACTCGTTACAACTGAGGTCTGCAGTAGAGCATCTCTGAACACACAACACGTCCAATCTTGAGGCAGATGGGCTACATCAGCAAAAGACCACACCGGGTGACACTCCTGTCAGCTAAGAACAGGAAACTGAGGCTTCAATTCACACAGGCTCACCAAAATTATACAATAGAAGATTGTAAAAACATTGCCTGGTCTGGTGAGTACAAATCTGCAGCAACTGCGTGATGCTATCATGTCAATATGGAGCAATATCTCTGAGGAATATTTCCAATACCTTGTTGAATCTATGCCACGAAGGATTAAGGCAGTTCTGAAAGCAAAAGGGGGACCAACCCGGTACTAGTAAGGTGTACCTAATAAAGTGGCCAGTGAGTGCATATAGCATCAAAACAAAATATTTCAATGTCAGATGTTTCCAATATCATGGAGCCCTATTGTGTAGTCATTCATAAACATCATCAAATCTTTTCTTTAAGCCTGAAATTTTATGAAGGAGTTTTTATATTTGTCCACAAAACTAATTTTACGCTTGCCGATCAATATAAACGAAAGTCTGAATGTAAGTTGTTGAGCGTGTACAGACTGAGCGTGTAGATGAAGCTGTCTGAGGATGTGGACTTTTCTCCAGTTCTCCAGGGTTTTCCTAGTTTCCATGTGTGTTTGTGCGTGATCCAATTGTTTCGTGTTTTCAGGCGTACGAGCGATCGGAGAGTTCAGAGCTGACCTTCATCACTGAGCTGGTCAAGAAACTCTTCATCATCATCTCACGGCCTGCACGACTGCTGGAGTGTCTGGTGAGAGACACACACACACACACATAGACATAGACAGACACGCGCACAACACAGACAGACAGACATGCACAGACACACACATACATGCACAAACTAGAACATGCAAACACACTAATACACACACAAACACACAGACACGCATACAAACACCACTTCCACATAATGCAGACAGAAACACACATGCCGACAGATGCACATACACAGACGCAAACACACACACACACACACAAGAAGCACATACAAATATACACACAGACATACAGACAGATGTACATAGACACACACACACAGACACATACACATTAGATGCACATACAGATACACACACACACACACACACACACACACACATGGACAGGTGTACATACACACACACACACATGAAATGCACATACAGATACACACACACACACACACACATGGACAGGTGTACATACACACACACACATGAGATGCACATACAGATACACACACACACACACACATGGACAGGTGTACATACACACACACACGTGAGATGCACATACAGATACACACACACACAAACACACACACACACACACACACACATAAGGTGCACGTAAAGATATACAAACATGCAGACAGATGCACACACTCATACACACACACATGAGATGCACATATAGGTACACATACACACAGAGACATACAGACAGATGCACATATACGCATATACACACACACACACACACACAGATGTACATACACACACAGATGGACACACAAGGTGCACATACAGATAAACACACAAACATATGCAGACACACATACATAGACACACACTCAGATGCACACACAGATAAGGTGCACAAACAGATATACACACACACATACAAATATGCAGACACATGTACGTAGACACACACAGACGCACACACATACTGTAAGGTGCACATACAGATTTACACACACACATAAGGTGCACATCAAGGTAAACATACACACACGATCACACACGGGCACACACACACACACAAATACACTTATGCAGACACATGTACATAGACACACACACACAGATGCGCACACACAGTGCACATACAAACATATACACACACACATATATGCAGACAGATGAACATGGACACACACATATGAAAACATAGGATGCACATACAAGGATAAACATACACACACGATCACACACACACACACACACACACACATGCAGAAGGATGTTCATACACACACAGAAACACACACACACATGGACAGTTGTATATACACACACACATAAGATGCAGATATAGATACACACACACACACACACACAAGTGTACATAGACACACACATGAGATGCACACACACACATAAACTCACGCACACACAAACAGGTGTACATAGACATACACAAGAGATATACATACAGATAAACACACACACACACACACACACACACACACACACACACACACACACACACACACAAGGAGATAAACGCACATACAGATAAACAAACATGCAGACAGATGCACACACTCATACTAAACACACACGAGGTGCACACACACACACACATAAGGTACACACACAGATATACAAACATGCAGACAGATGCACACACTCATACACACACAAGAGATGCACATACAGATACACATACACACACAGACATGCAGACAGATGCACATTTACGCACACACACTCACACACACACACACACACACACACACACAGAATGATGTACATACACACATAAACACACAGAAACACACACACACACACACACACGCACACACGCAGAATGATGTACATACATACACACACACACACACACACATACACGCACACATATACTCACAATCAGACAGATGTACATACATACACACACACAGAGACACACAAACACAACTTGATCTGCTGTCGCTGCGCTCGGTCTCGTCTTCAGCCTACGTTGTGCAGTTGCCATGGTGACTGGCTGATAGGGTCACAGAGGGTCAGGAGAAGAAAGTACAACGTGCTGAACGGCTTCAGTGCAACAAAACCCTCCACCGATATTATCAAACACAGAAGATCCAAGAGTCCAGCCGCAACATCTGTCATCATTTACTCCCCCTCCACCTGCTCCAAATACATCAGCTAATATATTATGAGGAACACTGCTGTGTGGTAGCCATTGACTTCTATAGTGGGAACAAAAACTGTTCAAGTCAATGGCATGTAGCTATTCTGGTAATAACAATAAATTATACATAATTAAATATGTTCCACATAAATACTAGTAGCAACTATAAATGATGCATAATTAATCATGTAACATGTGGATACTATGTTAATTACAGTAAGTTATGCAAATGTTCCTTGTACATTATATGCTAATTACAATAAATTATGCATAATTCAATGTATTCCATGTAGACACTATGCTAATTACAATAAATTATGCATAATTACATATGTTCCATCTAGATAGTATGTGAATTACAATAGATGTAATATGTAGATACTATAGTAAAAACAATAATCTATGAATAATTACATAAGTTCCACATACATACCATGGTCATTTCAAAAAAGTATGTATAACTACGCACTCTGCATATTTACTATGGTAAATACTATAAATAATGCATAACTGCATACGTTTCATGTACATACTATGGTAATAAAAATTAATTATGCACAAATAATGCAACAATTGCATTACGTGTTTAGTAATTACATGTAGTTGATTCATATAAACAACCCAGGCTCATTCTGGAAATGTAGCCCCGCGGACGTTTTTGGAGACCGCGAAATACGTCCTGGGAGGTAGGTATTTGTGCAGTTTTTGTTTTTGCGAATCCGCGAGAGGCCGCTGTGCGCGCTTTTTCGCGTCTCTAACGCCTCTCGTGAGCGCACGTTGCCGTTCGCGCCCTCGCTGTCTACGCATAAAAAGTCGCCGGAGAACGCTGTCGGGCGATCGTCTGTCCGACTGACTGACTGGCTGAATGTCGAACGGTTGACTGGGCGGCACACCAGCCAGTCAGCCGACCCGGCCACCTTCCTCCTCCTCCTTCTTCCCTTAACCTAAGCAACGATTTATGAAAGCCGTGCAGAAAAAGAAAAGCCCTTCGGATTTCACCGCATTTATTATGAACTCATTCGCTTTATTTTTTTGATTCTGTTTTTTGTCTTACCTGATTTCTGAAACCGCTCTTCCCCGGACTCGGACCCGGTCGTCGAACTTGACCGGCTCCTCCTCCTCCTCCGGGCCTCCGTTCCGCCGACGTAACACGACGAGCTTACTGGACAAACTGGTTGTGCCAGGAAAGCCCTCCACACGGAGGCGAGCCGTCAGCCCAGCCGGCGAGCGCGAAGAGTAGCGGCGTCTCACCGCCTCATAGCGTTCACTTGAAAAAACGAAATGCGGCCATACGTACTTCCGGCCACGTAAATTGCGGTCTCCAGAAACGTCCGCGGGGCTACGTTTTCAGAATGAGCTTGGGTTGCATAAAACTGTACTTAAAGAAACAGTTCACCCAAAAATGAGCATTTACTCACTATTTATACACCCTTAAGTGGGTTCCAAGCCTTTATAAGTTTCTTTTTTTCTGTTGAACATGAAAGAAGATATTTTGAAAAATGTTAGAAACCTGTAACCATTGACTCCTATAGTAGGAAAAACAATACCATGGTTACAGGTTTCCAGCCTTTTTCAAGATCTCTTCATGGAACATGCAATTTTAGCAGAAGGAAACTTTGTGAAGGATGAATAAAAGATGACAGAATGTTATTTTTTGGGTGAACTATCCCTTCAAACACGACTAGAACTAACTAGAACACTACAAAAAATGAAGTGTAACAAAATACCACCAAACCTAAACTTTTTTTTTGTATGTTTTTTTACAGTATGTTGGACTCCATTTAACTGGAACTGTCATATTTCTGCTTGTTTCCGTCAGGAGTTTAACCCTGAGGAGTTTTACCATCTCCTAGAGGCAGCGGAGGATCACGCTAAAGAGGGCCAGCTGATGAAAGCAGACATCCCACGATACATCATCAGCCAGCTCGGCCTGACCAGAGACCCGCTGGAAGGTAAAACTGAGAGAAACACGGCTAAAAAACTGAACATGAGAAACAGGAGAGAGGAATGTAGGTCACGCCGAGAGACGCTGTTGCAATAGTGGGGCAGGTTAGGTTGCGCGCACAGGCGGAGGGAAGTTTGTTTTCCTGCCAGGATGCTGGGAAATGTGTACGAACCGCTGTGAACCTGGCAAACTGAGAGAGTAATGAGGATTTTTATGAAAACATACACTCTCTCTCTCTCTCTCTCTCTCTCTCTCTCTCTCACTGTTCTACAAATGCTCTTCTACGCTGTTAAAAGTATCTGTAAGTTTGCAGTTTTCCATGTTTTGTAATTCATGTTTTTATTTTTCCTTATTTAACAATGCTTTTGAATCACATTATGGCACTGTGATCTTTCTTCCAATGACTTTTAACCTTAAAACGTTTTTAAAAGTGGCTTTTATTAACATTTTTTATGGTTTAAAGTGATATACTGTATTGTCTGGGTTGGTGTTGTATATTACACTACAAAAACCTTTAATAAACTTCCAGCACATTTTCTGTTATCTTATAGACTTATTTCTCTGTATTATTTCTTAAACATATTTCAAACTACTAAAAAATAAAAGTCAGTGAAAGTCACTTTGTTTAATTGCAGAGTTGATTTTTCAACATCAAAGGTCAACAGAGCAGAGATCAACATCCCACAATGCAATTCACAACCGCAAATAAACGGAAATCTGGTTTAGATCAAGGGTCAGGATTGGCCAGCCCAATCACCAGATATGAACATTATTGAGCATGTCTGGGGTAAGATGGAGGAGGCATTGAGGATAAATCCAAAGAATCTTGATGAACTTTGGGAGTCCTGCAGGAAGGATTTCTTTGCCATTCCAGATGGCTTTATTAATAAGTGATTTGAGTGATTGCAGGGATGTATGGATGCAGTCCTCCAAGCTCATGGGAGTCATACACAATATCCATTCTGTTTCCACTGCAGCATGACTTCATATTCTATACTGGACATTATTTCTGTTAAGTGACAAGACTTCTGTCTAAGCAAAGTCAGAGCTTACTGTCCTAATTAAATAATTAAAAATCAAGGCATGATCATATTTTATTTTAGTAAAATAAGTGTAATCTAGAGGCCTTTGCCTTTCATATAAGCCAATTCTGACACCAAATGATCAACTAGAAGTCGAGCTATTATTTCTTGTTCCTAAAACTTGGATAGGCGACAAGATTTTTATTAGGTAGTGTAGAATAATGTTCAATTATTTTGTGTTCACGAAAATAGTTCATGTTCATAAATTTAACCTCATTTAAAAAATCAAACCAATTTAATTACTTTTTTTATTATTAAATTCAACTTAACAGGTATCTTTGCGTAAGATTTCACTGTAATTCCTATTGTTAATACAGATTAATAGTTTGGTAATGTACTGTAAAAAAACACAATACCACTTTTTATTTTAAAGATGCATTAGTACATTTACAATTAATGAATCAGCTGTATAATATTATTTTCATTATCTTGTGTTCACTAAAATAAAAAAATGAATACTAATACTAATATTAAATAACTATTAAAATACTAATGCTAATATTAAAAACTTAAAACTCAAAATTACAACCTCATTAAAAAATGAAACCAGTTGAATTAAATTTATTTTCTATTTAATTTAATTTAGCAGTTATCTTTGAGTAATCTTTGACTGTTGCTGTTTTTCTAATTACAGATTAATAATAATTGATAATTAATTTTAATGCACTGTAAAACACATCCAAATTCAACATTTTATTTAAAAACGTAATAGTACATTTGAAATGACTTCTGATTACTTTAATCACCTCATCACACAAGATGCCAGAGAACAGCTTTAAAATACCTATGCCGTTTTATTGAGACTGAAAACTAATATGCCCTTTTAATTGCCGTTTTAGAACTTTGTTTGTATTTTTTCAATGTTTTCTCCGTAAGTTGTTTATTTATACTGTAGTCTATATTTAGATCAATGATCATTTTTCTGTCCAGCATGGATGGTTGCTGTGGTGACTGGAGGTGTTGTTTTTAGACTAGATTTGGCAATATGCTGCGTAATTGCTCATAGACAGGCAGATGGAGGATTATTTATGAATTTTAGAGAAGGTCTTACTTTGTTGGGAGTAAGAATTTGTGCATTTCTGATTTACTGTGCACTCTTATACATAATTATGTGACAAAAAAAATGTTTTTCAAGCACCAAAATGATGAAAGATGAGTAAATGTTAGAGAAATCAATACTGAGATTTTCAAAGTGCATAACAATTCTCTCTTGAGGGGTTTCTGAGCTTTGCTTTTTAACAGCCAATGGCGCTTTATGCTTTACAATCTGCCGTTCTCTGCTTGCATCCAGTTCCTTACAAATACCACTTGAATCTAATATAATCATTATTAAAGCTAGGAAAGGTTGAAGTAAATTGCAAGAGTGTTCAAAAAGGGACCATATGTTGTTTAAAACTAGCCTAGAGTGCCATTTGCTATTTAAAACTATGCTTAAACGTCATCTGCTGTTAAAAACCAGCCTAGAGCGCCATCTGCTGTTAAAAACTTACCTTAAGCACAGTCTGCTGCTAAAAACTAGCCTAGAGTGCCATAAGCTGTTAAAATGTTGCCTAGAGCACTGTCTGCTGTTAGAAACTAGCCTGGAGCACCATTTGATGTTCAATACTAGCCTAGAGCACTGTCTTCTTTTCAAACCTAACATAGAGCGACATCTGCTGTTCAATACTAGCCTACAGCACTGTCTGTTGTTCAAAACTAGCATAGAGCATCGTCTACTGTTGAAAAACCAAGCTACAGCACTGTCCGCTGTTAAAAACTAGCCTAGAGCGCCATCTGCTGTTAAAAACTAGCCTAGAGTGCTGTCTGCTGCTAAAAACTAGCCTAGAGTGCCATAAGCTGTTAAAATGTTGCCTAGAGCACTGTCTGCTGTTAGAAACTAGCCTTGAGCACCATTTGATGTTCAATACTAGCCTAGAGCACTGTCTGCTTTTCAAACCTAACATAGAGCAACATCTGCTGTTCAATACTAGCCTACTGCACTGTCTGTTGTTCAAAACTAGCATAGAGCACCGTCTACTGTTGAAAAACCAAGCTACAGCACTGTCCGCTGTTAAAAACTAGCCTAGAGAGCCATCTGCTGTTAAAAACTAGCCTAGAGCATCGCCTGCTGTTCAAAACAAGCCTAGAGCACCATCTGCTGTTAAAAACTAGCCTAGAGCATCGCCTGCTGTTCAAAACAAGCCTAGAGCACCATCTGCTGTTAACAAACTAGCCTAGAGCACTGTCTGCTGTTGAAAACTAGCCTAGAGTGCTGTCTGCTGTTAAAACTAGCCTAGAGCGAAATCTGCTGTTAAAAACTAGCCTGTAGCATCAAAAACTAAGCTTAGAATCAATTCAAGAGGGAATAGAGTAATTTCTCAAATGATTTTTCACCACATCCCTAGTCTAAGAATTATTTTGACACTATTGAATTGATCTGACTAGAAACCAACTACATCATTCTGTTGTTTTTCAGAAAACATTAATATGATCAAATTTCTCAAAGTCTGTGACTGATTAATGCACAATATTTTTTAATAACTAAGCATCATCTTCACTTGCAGATATGGTGAATTTGGAGAGTTATGACAGCGAGGGACCACACACACCGGAGACGGACGACTCAGCTGAAGTGAGTGTTGTTTTGTAAAGATAGAATCTGATTATAATATTCACCTGTTTGTTGTATGAAGGGGACCTATTATGTTAAATTAATTTTTACATGGTGTTTGAACACAGATGTGAGTCTGCATTGTGTGTGTGTGTGTGTGTGGAAATGACCAGTGGAAAAATCCAACTACTGCTTTATTAATGTTATTGCAATAAAATCAAAAGCAAAGTGTCGGTAAAAGCTGTTCCAGATTTCCACATGCTGTGATGTCATCAGCCACGATTGAGGCAAATATTAGGGCGATTGTATATTCTGCATCATTGGTGTTGTGCAGCGATAATTCACCTCTATTACCGAATTTTCATTGATTTTGTGTATAATTTGCTTGCTCACACAAGAACACAAAAACTTGTTTTTGCTTCTTATCAAAAATGAACATCTACAGATTGTTATAGTGCCCTCTGCTGTTAAAAACTAGCCTGAGTGCCATCTGCTGTTAAAAACTAGCTTAGAACGCAGCCTGCTGTTAAAAACTAGCATATAGCGTAGTCTGCTAGTAAATACTAGCCTAGAGCCCCATCTGCTGCTAAAAACTAGCCTAGAGTGTCATCTGCTGCTAAAAACTAGCCTATGGTGCAGTCTGCTGTTAAGAACAAGCCCAGACCACCGTCTGCTGCTAAAAACTAGCCTAAAGCCCCATATGCTAGTAAATACTAGCCTAGAGCACCGTCTGCTGTTCAAAACAACAGTCTATAGTGCTTTTTGCTGTTCAAAGTCAGAGCACTGTCTACTGTCAAAAACTAGCCTAGAGCGCCATCTGCTTGTAAAAAAACTAGCCTAGAGCACCATCTGCTGTTAAAAGCTAGCCTAGATCACCATCTGCTGTTAGGAACTAGCCTAGAGCAGTGTCTTTTGTTAAAAATTAGCCTAGAGTGCCATCTGCTGGTAAATATTAGCCTAGATCACTGTCTGCTGTTAAAAACTAGCCTATAGCATTATCTGCTGTTCAAAACTAGCCTAGATCGCCATCTGCTGTTAGAAACTAGGCTCGAGCACCTGCTGCTGTTGAAAGCTAGCCTAGAGCACCATCTACTAGTAAATAACAGCCTAGAGCACTGTCTGCTGTTAAAAACTAGCCTAAAGCTTCGTCTGCTGTGAAAAACTAGCCTAGAGCACTGTCTGCGTGTAAATAATTGCCTAGAGCACTGTCTGCTGTTAAAAACTAGCCTAGAGCATTGTCTACTGTTAAAAACTAGCCTAGAGCACTGTCTGCTGTTAAAAACTAGCCTAGACCATCGTCTACTGTTCAAAACTAGCCTAGAGCACCATCTGCTAGTAAATAATAAACTAGAGCACTGTCTGCTGTTAAAAAATTACCTATAGCATCGTCTGTTTTTCAAAACTAGCCTATAAAATCGTCTGTTGGTCAAAACTAGCCTAGAGCATCGTCTATTGTTTTAAACTAGCCTAGATCGCCATCTGCTGTTCAAAACTAACCTATAGCATTGTCTGCTGCTCAAAACTAGCCTAGAGCACCAACTGCTCGTAAATAATAGCCTAGAGCCCAGTCTGTTGTTGAAAACTAGCCTAGAGCATTGTCTGCTGTTCAAAACATCTATTTTTAAGCATTGACAGTGTAAAAAAAATATAAACTGTGTAAAAATATTTTTAATTAAAGACTAGCAACACCAACGCAGCAGCAGGGATCCAGGATGAAAGTGATAGACATAAAAAGCCATAGGGAGTGAAATTAGGCTCCAGTCGACTTGTTTCCCGAGTCACACTTTTATCTGTGTGTTTCTCTCAGGGGAAGCTCAAAGCCATCAAACCGCCCTGTGAATCCGACTTTCAGACTATCAAACTCATCAGCAACGGAGCGTATGGGTGAGAATGCGTTAACATCCTTTTGTACTCTGAAATCGCTCAAAGCCATTGTGTAAATATGGATAAAGCAGATTTCGGTCTCTCTCTCTCATTGCGATTGTAGAGCTGTGTATTTGGTCAGGCACAGAGAAACTCGACAGCGCTTTGCAATGAAGAAGATCAACAAACAGAACCTGATCCTGCGGAACCAGATCCAGCAGGCGTTCGTGGAGCGGGACATCCTGACCTTCGCTGAAAACCCCTTCGTGGTCAGCATGTTCTGTTCTTTTGAGACGCGCCGTCACCTGTGCATGGTTATGGAGTACGTGGAGGGTACGGCATTACAGAGTTTCAGCAATCTGATTCCAATTGAACGTTATTGAGCTGTATTGAAATCACATCCATTTTCTGATTTAGGTGGCGACTGTGCGACTCTGCTGAAGAATATCGGAGCTCTTCCGGTGGATATGGCTCGGATGTACTTTGCCGAGACCGTTTTGGCGCTGGAGTACATTCATAATTACGGCATCGTGCACCGGGACCTGAAACCAGACAAGTAAGCTGCTAATAGAGCTCCCCCTGCTGGAGCGGAGCTGAAGTATAATAGTGAAAGTAAATTGTGCATGTAGATTTCCAAAGGTTCCAGACTTATGCAATCAATAAATGTCTTATGTACTTTATATGATACACAGTACAGTCATCAAATGTCTGAAATATCATGAAAATTTAAAAGCCTCTATAACAGACGTTTAAAACCTGATAAAGACATCCAAAAATAGGTCTTACAGAAATCTTTGTCTATTCAAAGACATAAAATTTTCTAGACAAAATGTCCTAACTTTATGACTCCCGTTATTTTTGACTGTCTCCGCCTCCTGAATCATACATTCAGCCTAGCTTTCATGTTTGTTGTGTTGACGCTACTATGTTACCTAAACATTTACATTAAACATAAATTTTCTGTATTATTAGTAATTTCAGTCAATAAAAAATGCATTTTTCCTTGCATTCTGATCAACTTCTTTACATTGGTTGGTAAAAAAAGCCAGAACAATCTGTAACAAACTGATTTTCTCCAAGTGATGTCCCTTCCTCTGGTAGGAAACTCTAGAAGGCATTAATATCTCATTGATGTTGAGGATACACCAATAGTAGATTAATTAAATGTTAACTCTCCTACTGTAATATTTTTGTGAAATTCCAATTCACTTTAATGAGTTTGATTAGAAAAATAACTTTTTTATGTAGTAAGAGGAACGCATGGCTTCATTTCCTCTTTAAAATGGACGTTATGGGGTAAGACACCATTCCTTTTCATGCTTACCAGCTGACTGATTACCTCCTTGTGGACTGCTTTTCCACTGTTACCAGTTTGTCCTGTGGCTCGCAGCATACGTCGGAGAATTTGATTTTTAAAACACTATCGGTTGGGTTTAGGGAGAAGGGTAGATGTGGTGATTGATCGGTTGGTCAGTCAGTCAGTCAGTCAGTCAGTCAGTCAGTCAGTCAACAGCGGCCTCAGGTGGATTTACGCGAGAACAGCAGGCGCAATTGACACTCACAAGAGAAATTTTACATTTCAAAAAGCGTACACAATGGCCTCTGGTGGTTTTACGTGAGAACAGCAGGCGCAAATGGCTCTTGCAAGAGAAATTGGGGATCTCAGAAACCATACACAGTGGCCTCTGGTGGATTCGCAAAAACAAAAACTGCAAAAAAACGTACCTCCTGGGACATAATTGGCGTTCTCCAGAAATGTATATAGGGGTACATAATCAGTGGGTTGGTATGTCTCGCGTGTCTATCTTGAACGAATCGATTCCCCTGTAGAGAAAAAAATGAATGAGATTTTTACTTCCATGACTGATTGCCGTGCTCCATTACAAGGTGTGAAACAGATGGCAAAGCGTACAGCTCGTCGTGTTATTTCTGAAGCGAATGTTCACAGCTCATGCTTTTTTCTTCACAGTCTGTTGATCACATCAATGGGTCACATTAAGCTGACTGATTTCGGCCTGTCAAAGATGGGACTCATGAATCTCACCACTAACCTGTATGAGGGACACATCGAGAAGGATGCCAGGGAGTTCCTGGATAAACAGGTAAGGTCGCTGGTACTTTTGTGATGGTGTCAGGTGTAGGCAGGACTGTAATGAACTGTGCTATGGTCAACAGTTTTTCTTTTTTATTCCTTTAAAGTCCACTTGAAATCAAAGTTTACAATATTTATTTTGATAGCTCACATTGTTATTCTTAAGATGAATAAATTCAATTAAATAAATATTTATTTATATAGCACTTTTACAATGTAGATTGTGTCAAAGCAGCTTAACGTAGAGGTTGTAGTAAACTGAAATTGTGTCAGTCCAGTTTTCAGAGTTGAAGTTCAGTTTAGTTTAGTTCAGTTCTGTTCGGTGTGGTTTAATTTTCACTGCTGAAAGTTCAAACACTGAAGAGCAAATCGATCGATGCACAGCTCCACAAGTCCCAAACCAAGCAAGCCAGTGGCAACAGTGGCGAGAAATAAACTTCACCAATTGATGAAAGTGAAGGAAAAAAACTTGAGAGAGACCAGGCTCAGTTGGGCACCACCATTTCTCCTCTGGCCAAACATCTTGTGCAGAGCTGCATTCTAGGTGTGAGAGGCTAGAGAACGCTAGAAGTCCATTGTGGAGAAGCTGCAGATGTGAGTAGGTCACCAGCAGGTGTACAGGCTGGCCCACAGGATCAATGCGGAGACTCGCCTGTCTCTGTGGTGTTTCAGGAATCAGTCTCACGCTGTCCATTTTTCCATGACCCCCACAGCATCAGCTCAGGATACGGCCTGGTCCAGGATTATGGATACCTTGGCATAATTTTTTCACAGGTCTTGGATTGCATCAATGATGCTGCATAATCTCTAGGGGTCTCCGGATGAGGATCCCCAGGTGGAAATAGAGAACAAAGAAAATAATTAGCATAGCTGTTGTTCACAGAGTATTTTAACGATAATTAATCCATAAATTAATCCACTGAAAAAAATAGCTTGTTTTAGTAATCTTCAATGAAAATCTGTTCATTTGCTTGAGTGTTTTGATAGCAACTGCATATTAATACCCTCTCTTACCGTTAAGTTTGCTGTGAGGGAATGAAGCGGAAAAAAGAAAGCCTCGTGCTTTTTTCAATATTCTGTTTCAGGAAGTTCACTGAAATAAAATTCAATAGCAACTTAGTAAGATTACACTCTTTTATCTTCTTTTTAGACTCTTTTAAAAATTTTTCTCAAGCTGAACATTTGGGTTCTGTTGTTGTCAATGGTTGCGCTGTATTTTTTTGAGGGGACGTTTTACTTTTTTCAGCCATTGCAAGATGAGAAATCGCAGTACCCATCAGTGTTACTTTTGAGCTAGCCATCCATGGGCGGGACAGTACTATGTAGCTGTCAACAAATTATTCTGCTAAAAACTTTTAACTTGTAACAGTAAAGCTGGGATACTCTATATCACAGCAACCGCTTGAAAAAAACGCTTCGGTGGACATCCAGCTTTAAACCAGTTTTAAAAAGTAGTTTTAAATCATTTTAATTCTTTGTTGTTTCTATTTCTTATACCTATTGTGTATTTCTGTTTCCGCCCACAGTCCAAAGACCTGCTATAAAGGTTTAGAATTAGAGAAACTAATTTTGCTGTTGGTGTCATTGGCGTAGTTTTTGGTTTGAAAATTTGTGGGAGGGTTTGAAGTGCTGGTGTGCTTGATTAATCAATTCATTTTTAATTACCACTTTTACAAGTAGATATCGGGGCGGTGTGGTGGCGCAGTGGGTAGTGCTGTCGCCTCACAGCAAGGTCGCTGGTTCGAGCCTCAGCTGGGTCAGTTGGCATTTCTGTGTGGAGTTTGCATGTTCTCTTCGTGTTTGTGTGGGTTTCCTCCGGGTGCTCCGATTCCCCCCACAAGTCCAAAGACTTGCACTATGGGTGAATTGGGTAAGCTAAATTGTCTGTAGTGTATGTACGTGAACGAAAGTGTATGGGTGTTTCTCAGTGATGGGCTGCAGCTGGAAGGGCATCCTCTGCGTAAAACATATGCTGGTTAATTTGGCGGTTCATTCCCCTGTGGCACCCCTGATTAATAAAGAGACTAAGCCGAAAAGTAAATAAATGAATGAATCTTGGGGGGTTGCGGCTGGAATGGCATCCGCTGCGTAAGATATATACTGGAATAATTGGTGGTTCATTCCACTGTGGCAACCTCTGAAATAGAGACTAAGCCGAAGGAAAATGAATGAATGAATCTTGGGGGGGTTACCGCCTGCCTACCCCTCCTACAAACTGCACCCCTGCATAGTGAATGAGTGTGTGTGTGAATGGGAGAATGTTTATGGGTGTTTCCCACCACTGAGGTTTCACATGTTAGTGTCCACTCAGTCCTGTGTTGTGGCTGTAAGAGAATCCGCCACATGAAAACATAATCCAGAGTAATTGGTGGTTCATTCCGCTGTGGCGACCCCCGGTAAATCACTAAATGGCCTAGGAACGCAATATATTACAGATACACCCACGGAATACAAACCAAACTGATCACGCAGACCTTTAGGATCAGGTGAATTAGAAATTCCAAGAGTTCAGTCAAAGCAGGGTGAATCCGCCTTCAGCTACTGTGTCCCCCGCAGTTGGAATCAGCTTCCAGAAATGATCAGATGTGCTCCAACATTAGGCACATTCAAATCAAGACTCAAAACACATCTGTTTAGCTGTGCCTTTACTGAATGAGCACTGTGCTACATCCGACAGATAGCACTAGTATGCCTTTATGTTTCTTTTATGCTTGTTTACGTAAAGCACTTTGAATTACCATTGTGTATGAATTGTGCTATATGAGCACACTTGCCTTGCCTAATGTCTCCGTTTCTGTCTCAGGTCTGCGGCACACCAGAGTATATCGCTCCAGAGGTCATTCTCAGGCAGGGCTATGGGAAACCTGTGGACTGGTGGGCTATGGGAATCATCCTTTACGAATTCCTAGTGGGCTGCGTGCCGTTTTTCGGAGATACGCCTGAGGAGCTGTTTGGTCAGGTGATCACAGGTGAGTCGAAGTGTGCATGGAGTTTATTTTGGACGCTTTTGAGGTTGAATCATAATCATCATGTCCTGACATATCTCTGGTTGTAAAAGCAGCATCTGTGCTATAAAATGTTATGAAGCGCTTCAGTGCTGTGTGTGTGTGTGTGTGCATGTGTGTGTAGATTATATTGAATGGCCCAATGGAGATGAAGCACTGCCTGCTGACGCTCAGAGCCTGATTTCGTCTCTGCTGCAAACCAACCCACTGGTGCGACTTGGAACAGGTACACACTCATCAGAAACACGTAGTTTACACCTGCTTTTAAAAGGAAAGTTCACAAAAAAAATTACATTTACTGACACTTGAGTGGTTCTAAACTTATTTATTTCTTCTGTTGAACATAACACAAGAAGAATGCTGGGATAAAGCCATTGACACCTATAGTTTTAAAATACAGTTGAAGTCAGAATGCAGTGCCTGTCTGTTGGATGGTGGTGAAATACTGATGTAAACAAGGTCTAAAATGTGTTGTGTATCTACTTTAGAAAACTTCCAGAGGTAATTGAAAACACATTTGGTCAGATTGCATTCCAACACATTTTAATGCATGTCACTGCACTTCTAATGATCAGAGCACTAAAATCACATGCTAATGGGTAGTTTAGACCTAAAAACGACAAAACAGAGGCTGAAATTCTTAGGAAATGTGTCTCTTTGTGATAGTTTCAGCTGTGTGTAGTCTAAATTTAGCACATTTATATAACCTGTCAAGACAACTTCAACAAGTCAACATGAATTTTAATTGGACCCTTATTATTTTATAACTGGTTCTCTGCGAGACTGTGAACGATTCAGTGGTGCGTATTAAAAAGTAAAGGAAAACAGTGGTATTTTAAAGTTTTGGGTCTGTTGTTAAAAGAATACAGTGCTGCATTTAATTGTAAGTACAGTAAAAGCAGTAAAACTGTGGAATATTATTGATAATGTGTAATGATTATTTTTCTATTTTAAAATATATATTAATATCACAAGTTTATTTTCAGAATCATAACTCCAGTCTGCACTTGACCATTCTTTTGAAATCATATTTTGCAAGAGTTTTCCCTGCTTAATAATTTTTGTGAAATCTCAGATACACTCATTCAGCATTCCTTGATATTGCTGATTTAAAAATACTAATTTTAATACATTATAAATGTATACTCATCGGCCACTTTATTAGGTACACCTGTCCAACAACTCAACACAAATTTCTAATCAGCCAATCACCTGGCAGCAACTCAATGCATTTAGAAATGTAGACATGGTCAAGACAATGGTCTGCTGCAGTTCTGTGGGCACAAATGCCTTGTTGATGCCAGAGGTCAGAGGAGAATGGCCAGACTGGTTCGAGCTGTTTTAAAGGCAACAGTAACTCAAATACCCACTCGTTACAACTGAGGTCTGCAGAAGAGCATCTCTGAACGTGCCACTCCCGTCAGCTAGGAACAGGAATTTAAGGCTACAATTCGCATAAGCACACAAAAAAGGACAGTAGAAGATTGGAAAAATGTTGCCTGGCCTGATGAGTCTCGATTTCTAGTGCGACATTCGGAAGGCCGGGTCACAATTTGGCGTCAACAACATGAATGAAAGTATGAATCCATTGTGCCTTGTAGCAATGGTACAGGCTGTTGGTGATGTTGTAATGGTGTGGGGGAGGTTTTCTTGGCACACTTCAGGCACATTAGTACCAACTGAGCATTACATCAACGCCACAGCCTACCTGAGTATTGTTGCTGACCATGTCCATCCCTTTATGACCACAGTGTACCATCTTAGGGTGGCTACTTCCAGCAGGATAACACACCATGTCATAAAGTGTGAATCATCTCAGACTGGTTTCCTGAACATGACAATGAGTTCACTGTACTCAAATGGCCTCCACAGTCACCATATCTCAATCCAATTAAGCACCTTTGGGATGTGGTGGATTGAGAGATTCACATCATAGATGTGCAGCCTACAAATCTGCAGGAACTGCATGATGCTATCATGTCAATATGGACCAAAATCTCTGAGAAACATTTCCAGTACCTTGTTGAATCTGTGCCACGAAGGATTTAGTCAGTTGAAAAGCAAAAGGGGGTCCAACCCGGTATTAGTAAGGTGTACCTAATAAAGTGGCCAGTAAGTGTATTTAGGCAGTCTTCATTTACTCTCCCTTAAGTTTTTTGTTCTGTTGAACAAAAAAGGAGATATTTTGAAGAATGTTTGAAACCAGTAACCATTAAATTTAATAGTAGGAAAGAAAAAATATATGGAAGTCAATGGTTACTGGTTTCAAACTACAAAGAACTCAAGTGTGAGTAAATGAAGACAGAATTTTCATTTTTATGTGAACTACTCCTTTAATTTTACTCTTAAGGTGGAGCTATCATGCTCTATTTTACAAGATGTAAATTATAATAATCTCCCTAGAGTGTGTGTGTGTGTGTGTGTGTGTGTGTGTGTGAAATTCCAGCTCAAAATACCCCACAAATCATTTTATAACTCTTTGAATCGGCCCCTTTTTGGCTTGGATTCTAATTGTGCCTTTTTGTTGACTGTCGCTTTAAATTCAAATGAGATTGTGCTGTTTTTAAAAGATGCCGGAGCTATAAATGCCTATGTGTATATGGGTCTATATGTATATATATGTGTATATGTGTATAATGGGCGGGGCTTTCCCCTTCTGATGACACGTACAAGGGGAGAATGTCAATCGGAGTGTTTCTACAGACTGTTTTAATCAAGTATGATTATAAAAAATAGACTTAATTCTGTTTGACCATTAGAAGCTGGTTATATTCACAGATTGTTGCAACTGTGTTTAAACCCCTTATAAACGTGATTTTTGCATGATAGGACGTCTTTAAGTTAATTTATTTTCTTGTATAGACGTACATCTCTTTACATTCGTACAGGTGGTGCGTTCGAAGTGAAGCAGCACTCGTTTTTCTCAGGACTGGACTGGAACGGTTTACTCCGGCAGAAGGCCGAGTTCATCCCTCATCTTGAGTCTGAAGAGGACACCAGCTACTTCGACAGTGAGGACACTCGCATTAGTCTGTCCTTGATAGTCATCGCTCTATATCTCTCACCATCATCTCTCGCTCTCTCTCTCTCTGTCGCAGCACGCTCTGAACGCTATCGCCACATCAACTCCTACGATGAAGACGACACCAATGACGACGAGCCTGTGGAGATCAGACAGTTCTCCTCCTGCTCGCCACGCTTCAGCAAGGTCAGTCTGACACGCGCTTGTATTCATATTTCATGCTTCCTCACAATGGCTACGTTTAAATGGACATCAGTAATCTAATTATTTCCCTTAATCTGAATAAGACAATAATATGATTCATGTGTTTACATTAGTTGCTGTTTGAATGTTCCTTTCATGTGTCCATTTTACATGTCATATTACATATTTTTTATTAACGTCACCATTCAACGCTAGTTTCCACTTCCTCCTTTATTTATTTAATTTTTTTAATATTACGAGACAAAGCTAGGGGGCGACATGGTGGCTCAGTGGTTGCCACATGCTGTAAACCAGGGGTGTTCCTGGAGAGCCACCTTCCTGCAGATTTCAGTTGCTACCCTTATCAAACACACCTGAACCAATTATTAAGGCCTGAACACCACGTGATAATTACAGGCAGGTGTGTTTGATATGGGTAGCAACTGAAATCTCCAGGAAATGTGGCTCTCCAGGAACAGGGTTGGCCACCCCTGCTGTAAACTAAGACCCCTTTGGCATTGCTGTCTGTCTTTCAGGTGTATAGCAGCATGGAGCACCTGTCCCAGCTGGAGCAGAAGACACCTGTAGTCACCCGCCGGGAGCACAAAGGGCGCCGCGATGACAAGATAACCAAGCGGGAGAGTTTCGGAAGCTTCAGTATGAGAGACAAGAGCTGGAGGACAGGCTCACCTGAGATGTACGTTTGTGAGAGTTTGATTTCATCCAGCATCCGTGAGATGTCTGTTATGCTGTGTTCACACCAGACACGGAACGCACGGATATTCGTTATTCGCTATTCGCGTGTAAATAGCCGCGTGAACATTTGAGTTTACTTGCTTCATTCGCGCGTCAAACACCGCTTCATTAGCGTGTCAAATTTACTTCAGAACAGACGCGGATTCGCGTGATAGGCAGGGCATCTGTCTTCCCGGTGACTGTAGCTTCATTGCTAAAAGGCTAACATGGATTTTATGAGGAAAATAACAGTGTTAATGTGCTTTGTAAAGGCTGAAAAACAGTGTCGATACGTTTAGGACCGTGTCTGAGTCCACTACATGCTTTTAGAGGTGCATCCAGCTCTGTGAGCTCATAAACTCCTCCAGACACTGAACCTGGATCGCGGAGGCTTTCAACGGTGCTTCTGACTGAGCCAAGCCTAGTTTGATGACTGTTGTCGGTGTCGCCTAGAGGATTTCCCCCGGGACACCATCAACTGGTTATACTTCACAATCATGCCCCCACAAGAGCAAGCTTCTGATTGGTTAACGCAGCGCGAATGTCCGCTGAAATTCAGATTTTCGTACTCAAGAGATTTGCGCAAAATGCTCGTTAAGCGCGTCAAACGCGCAAAAAGCTCAATTCGCCTCGAGCGTATCGCGCTATTCGCAACGCGCCATTCGCGTCATTCCCGCTGCGCCATTCGCGCGTATCGCGCCGCAGGATGTCTATTCACGCGTTTGCATTGACTTAACATGTAAATCACTCGCGCTTGATGCGCGTTCCGCGTCTGGTGGGAACGCAGCATTAGAAGTATCACCATCCAGCGACAAGCAGTTTGGTTGTCTGCACCAAACGCAACGCAACAAAAACATACCAGCGATTCATTTAAAAATCACCCACTGCACTCCCAGCCAAATGGTAATGGGTGTAATATAATTAATACTATTTAACCTATTTAACATTATTAAAAGGTCATGAGTGACTGATGTTGTTGGTTTGTAGTGAGTCACAGTTCTTGCATTCATTTTCAAACCATTTGCTAGTTATTTTATTTTTAAGATCTGAGATGAACTATCTGCTACTGCTTTGAGTAGTATGGCAATAAATGTCATTAAAAATGGTATTCAAACTCAAAACTTGGTAGCTTTTAACAATAAATAAAGCCCATAATCAGTACCTGAGGTGATCACTGTCATATTAGTTTATGCGGTTGTTTTCCCGCGACGTTGAGGGACAAATGGTTAGGACAAATACTCCTTTTAACATGAAAAAGATACCTTTTATCATGTGTTGCAGCACTGCATTGTTTGTAGTTAAGACAGTGCTTTGAAGATGCTTTATCAAAACTTCAATATTCTTCTATAGGAAGCGTCTGTCATGCTCTGAGTCTTTGTATATGGAGGGAGATTGCAGTCCTCCGATGGGCGCCCGGCGTCGTTTTTCAGCCCTAATGGACACGCATAGATTTGCTTCTTCTCAAGAAGGCGATGGAGAGCGACAAGTTACTGCTAAAGCCACCGGATCATCAGAAGGAGCAGTTCCTCCATCCTCACCCAGTGCTAACGAACAGAGGAATGGAAAGGAAGTGATGTCAATCAGCAGCAGTAAGAGTACAGGTAACTCAGGGAAGAGGCAAAACAATTGATATAATATATAGAAGGCATGGTCAACTCCAGCCCTGGAAAGAGTTTTGAACCAACCTTTATGAATAAAATCACCTGGTTGTAGCTTTCTAGTAACTCTTAAGGCCGGGACAAACAAAGCCAAAGAACTATCGGCAACAAAAACGACTGTGGTGTTGACTGTGTCTGGTCCCAGTACTGCATGTCCGAATAGACAGCTGACTAAATGAATGTATCTCTCCACACCTACAGGTGGCCACGCCCATGCAAAGACCTTCCAAGAGGCATGTGGAGTGGGAGGGGGCGTTAATAGTTGTCGTGAACTTAAGAGCAGGGGGTGGGGGGTTGTTGTCGCGAACTAAAGAGCGGGGGACGGATGTGGAGCAGGGGCAATTCAGATTTTTTGTAAGGGCACTTTCTATCCATGACTAAAAAGGGCATGTTGATGCACAGGTTGAACCCTATGTGTGCACGCGAGTCCTGCAGGTGGCTGTAGTCTTTACTGACATTCCACAAAGGGAAACTGTAACTAGTTCTGCACACATATAAACCGTAAACAAAGCAACGTTTACGTACAATTTTAAGAATCGTACTTAACAGTACTTCCCACTCACCTAAGAGGGATTCCCACATGCAAATATGTTTGAATCTGGTAATCTACAATCAAGTGTGTTTGATTGGAGCTAAGTCCAAAATGATAATGTCTCTCCAGGGCTAAAGGTGCCTATGCCTGATTTAGGGATCTTGATTAGATTGTTTAGATATGGTTGCTTGGTTGGTCAGCCCTGCTGTTTGAGTCTGAGAAATGTGTCTGTGAATGTAAATTTGGCAGACAAGGCATCAAGGCCAGGTGAGGTGTCAGCACCACAGACCATACCGTCTACAGGAGCCCCAGCAGTAATCTCTAGGGACTTGGTTGCCATTGGTGACCCCGTCGGTCAGAGGGCAACCAAAGATCTGGTGCTTCGGCGAGCACGCCATCAGCAGCTGTCTAGTGATGGGGAGAAACGCACCTCACGTCCGGGGAACAAGGTCATCAAATCTGCATCTGCAACAGCACTCTCTGTCATTATACCTGGAGGTACTGTTCAATTTCCGTTTACAAGGGGGAGCTATTTATTCCTTAATACCACTGTTATTATATTATGCATTGTGACATTAAATGTAAAATGTAATATGTGCATGGAACTTGTACCTACTTGCCATAAAAATGGTGCCAAGTGCTGACAAATCTGTCATGTTATAATATATTGATTTTTTTTATCTAGTTGAGCAGCATGGTAACTCTCCATTGGCCAGCCCTATGTCTCCACGCTCTCTCTCGTCCAACCCCTCATCGCGAGACTCTTCACCCAGCCGTGACTACTGCCCCACAGTCACGGTGCCCCGTTCCCCAATCACTATCCAACGCTCTGGCAAAAAGTACGGGTTCACACTCCGTGCCATTCGGGTCTACATAGGAGACACTGACGTCTACAGTGTGCACCATATTGTCTGGGTGAGAAGGGAACACAATATATGAGAAAGCAGGCTTTTTGTTTAGTTAATTAATTATTAATTGAATTCTTGTCTAAATCACAGCATGTAGAGGATGGAGGCCCTGCCCAGGAGGCGGGACTGTGTGCCGGTGACCTCATTACTCATGTCAATGGTGAATCTGTGCACGGATTAGTCCATACCGAGGTGGTAGAGCTTATACTTAAGGTGAGACCTAAAATGAGAGGTTCTTATCTAAATAGCAAAAATCAAATCTGGAGTTAGACCATGAGTAGACCACAAATGAATCTTTTCAAGAATTTATTTAGAAAGTTTCAGATTGGCTTACTTGTTTCTTTGTTTTTTGTTCAGAGTGGAAACAAGGTTACTGTAACCACAACACCTTTTGAGAATACATCCATTAAAGTGGGACCAGCACGCAGGTCCAGTTACAAGTCTAAGATGGCCCGACGCAGTAAGAGGACAGTCAAAGAGGGACAAGAAAGGTTCAATGTGCCTTCAGTTGTAAATCAATATAACAATAAGGTGTCTTTTTACCTCCTAGGTATCTTACATTTGACTTTTTGACTCTCTTTTTCTATTACTGACAGTAAGAGGCGCGGATCTTTGTTCCGCAAAATAACTAAGCAGTCCAACCTGCTGCATACAAGCCGTAGTCTGTCATCTCTAAATCGGTCCCTGTCATCTAGCGATAGTCTTCCTGGGTCTCCTACACATAGCCTGTCAGGTCACTCCCCTACCCAAAGCTACCGCTCAACCCCTGAGTCATCCCACCTTGGTGAGTTCAAACTATATTCTGTGATTACACCAAGAACAGAAATGTTAAAATGAACTCTTTAGTTGTTAATTTTGATTGGCTTTGATTTCTTAACCCAGGTGCCTCTTCTCAGAGCAGCTCTCCTGCTTCAAGTACCCCAAATTCCCCTGCAACAACACAGCATATGAGACCCAGCTCCCTGCATGGTCTTTCACCTAAACTACACCGCCAGTATCGTTCAGCTCGCTGCAAGTCAGCTGGCAACATCCCTTTGTCTCCGCTGGCTCATACACCATCTCCAACTCAATCCTCTCCACCTCCTTTACCAGGGCACACAGTCGGAAGCTCCAACACGACGCAAACCTTTCCTGCAAAATTACACTCATCCCCACCAATAATAAGACCTAGACCCAAGAGTGCAGAACCTCCTCGATCACCGCTACTCAAAAGAGTGCAGTCAGCTGAAAAACTTGGATCACCGCTTTCATCTTCATCTGAGAAGAAAGGGGGGATTGGGGTTATGAGAAAGCACAGTTTGGAGGTCGGACATTCTGATTATCGCAAAGATGGTTTCCATTGTGAGCTTGGCTTGCAGAGTTTGGTGGAAATTGAGGGTGAGAATTTGGCTTCGGCACCAACAAATTCTCCTTCACCCACCCAGCCGACCCCATTACCACCTGAAACTGGTGTGCTGAAGCCAGTCAGGAAACTAGGCCGGCAAGAGTCACCTTTGAGTAGAGATGCTTTGCTTGCTGGGAGAGAAAGGGAGAGAGAAAGGGAGAGAGAAAGGGAGAGGACTGGTAAAGCTAATGAACCAAGTCGACCTACTGAATCTAAACCAGCGGCAGTTACTCCACCTGGGAGTAAGACATCTCCAAATTCTGAAACATCTCAACGCCACACTTCCACTATACAAGAATGTTGCCTAGTCAAACCTCAAACTTGGCAACCACCACTAACCAAATCTTCTCCAATAGCATCAGAGTCCAAGTCTAATATAGTAACCTCCATTCCGTCGCCCCTTACAACAGTGTCTTCCCCTTCTACCAAAACAATAGATCAGAGTTCCATTAGAGAAGAGGGAAATGACGACAAAGGAAGTCTTACAAAGATTCCTCAAAGCCAGACACTAGGAACCACCAAGTCCCCACTCTCATTAATTCCATCAGAGTTAATCAACAAAGACTTATTAGAGAAAGGAGGAAATGATAACGGGAAAAAGCAAGTGAAATCAGACGTTGGCAATACTTCAGCTCAAGGCAAGCCAAGTATACCATGTAGTCCCCCTGTGAAAACAACAAGCACAGAGGTTACCAAAGCAAATGAGGGATTCGGTAATGGTGACAGTCTCAAGAAGGGAGTATTAGACCCACATAGCAGAACGTCAGATGTCAGGGTAAGAACTGCCTTAGCACCATCCAAAGGGCTTGTCCCATCTCACCCACCCCAGACGCAGTGCTCTGCCTTGGGAAAACTTAGGCAGGACAAGGGCCTATCTGCTGTTAGCTGCTACCGTGGATCATTTGATTGGGAGGATAAATGTCTCTTGGAGGTTGTAGAAGAACACTCTCCATCCCCAACTCCTTCTCCAACCGGAGTGCCTCCTGATTTGCTCAAATCTCAACCTCCTGCAGAAAGGACTGGTTTGGTTACACACTTGACAAGCACAGGGAAATCTATAGGGGCTGTAAAAGGTGGAACTCAGGAGGGGCCTAAGGCCAAAGATACCAACAAATCTTTGGAGATTACCCAGGCATGTGCACCAGGTAGGCCTGAATCATCTCCTGAGGGTAGACCAAACTCCAAAGGAGCCAGTCCTACTAGCTCTTCTCCACAGGTGAAGACTCTCATTACTCCTAAGAACGGCTCTTGATCTTGTGTTTGGTGGAAAATAAATTGCCTTTTATTGGGAGTTTAGCAGAATTCTGTGTTTTCAAGCACTTAGGGACATTCCAGCCAGTGAAAGCAATGATTAAACCATTTTACACTGAACAAAAGACAGCAACTCCAAGGTTATTTTAAAGGCTGTTATTTACTGTACATGCAGAGCTGCGTCAGAAAATCGTGATATATGTATTATATAACAACGTATGCTGCGTGTTTGTGAGAAGGTGAGTGAATGCATGTTTCTTGGTGCTTGTGCAGGTAAAAATAAACTAAACATCAAGTGTGAAGTGCTTTAACAGATCAAACAATGCTGAATACTGTGAACACCAAAATAACGTTCCTACGTTTTCTAAGGCGACAAACCACTTATTTTCCTTAAAACAAAAAAACTGAGAACACGGCATATCACGTTTTTGGCATGGACAGAACATCATCGAGCACATGCTTTGCTTTGTCAGTTGTTTCTTTGGCTTGTACCTAATTCAGGAGATTCTACTCATGTACGCTAATCCATTATCAGTGAACACATACTGCTTAAAGGTTCGGTTTGGTAATCTTCAATTACAATCTGACCTGTTGTTTCTGCTGTGGAATGGCAGTATTTCTTCGATTGGACAAATATGCCTAGCTACGCCCCTATAGCCATTAGTTTGCTGAGAGTGAACAATGATAGGATGAGTGCAAAAATAAAACCCCACTTCCTACTCAAAACTCTGCAGCAACTTACGCTTAACATGGACTTTAAGCCGGGGACTGTTAACACCATAGATTCATCCCCCTTACAATATTAAGTCTTAACCAATTCTCTCATCATACTGAATTACAAATGTTGAAATCATTAACCCTCTGAACACAATTACACGCTGTGATTCAGACTCAGGCTCAACTTTATTATCCAGTTTAGGGAAACTAAAATTGCAGCAAGGTGCCGTAACACAAGCGAAGTTCCATTTACACATTAACAAAATATTACCACACAACATACAATACGTCATTTTGTAGGTGCATCTCCCTCTCCCCTGGACTCCTTTAATAACCCAATAGCCGCCATTATAAAAGAATTTCTAGTCTTTTGTCCTGCAAATAGGAACTCTAAAACGATGTCCTGATGGCAGCAGCTAAAACACAGAGTACAATGGACGATCCAGGGTGCATAGGATACCCTAAGCTCTCTTTAAAACATATTCATGGTAAATTACCATTGGACCAGTTTGGTCAAAACCGATGATCTTGCCTGCCACCTTCACCAGGCTACTTTATTAACTAGTTACCTATCTGGGGACTGTTTTCAAGCTGCATAATCTCATTGCACCTGCTGCAGCCATGGTACTGCAGCAAAGTTTCTTGATTATTATGCCAGAATGAGAGTATAATTAGTAGAGGAAAACTTTTTTTTGAGCAGGATGCTAATGGTATAATCAAATTTAATGGCTGTTTCTCAATTCCAAGAACGCAGAGAATGGACTCGCGTTCTTGTGGTCTTGCCAAGTTACCTCAGAAGAAGAAACTTAGGGAGAACAAAGAACGCATCCTACCTAGTTCTTCCCGATGGTCACATGACCTTCACGCATTTTTAATGGAAAATTATTTAAACATTACAGCATGCATACAACAATCTATTGTTTTTATCCTTTTCTATATATGTATATATATATATATATATATATATATAGAAAAGGTAATGTGTTTTTGCCTTCATTAAGATTTTCAAAGTAATGTTTATATTCACCGTTTAATTTAGGAAAGCTCCTAAGACAAATAAGTTGTATCTCTGAACTTTAATAATAAATCTATATAAAATGCTGCACTTCCCACCTCCTTCAAGGGCCGATCATACCGAACGTGCCATACGAAGCGCCTCTCAACGCATATTTACTAACGGCCGCAAACGCGATTTGCATGCTGCTTATGCACCCTGTGCACCTCGCGTTTTAACCGCCTGCTGCGCCTTGCGTTTTTGCCCTTGCACGTCGTGAGCTCTCAGTTGAAAAATGTCAACTCGGAGCGGAAAAAGCGTGTTACGTCACTCTCGTCTTTTTCATTCTTTAATCAAAGGTGCAGTGTTTGTGTTGTCAAGACAACAATGGAGACTTTTGAAGATGGAGGAGAGACTTGTGGTTGCTGTTCTAAGTTATCCAAAGCTGTATGACTTCACAAATCTTCATTTTCACAATATTATTATTATTAAAATTATATTAATATCAACAGCAACACTCTCGAACAATACCCAGCTGATCCAATCATTGCTTAGCGACATTAAAAAAGCATGCTGTGCTTCTTTTTTTCTTGTCGACAAAAAAGGCAGAGCAGTGCAACTCTCGTTTTTGGAACGCAAATGCGCGTTCGGTGTGATCACCCCCTTATTCAGCCACAATCACTTCTGAGACTTCTTGAGTTTTGCACTCAAGTCTGCATCGATGCGTCCTATATATCAAGAACACATCCGGAAACTTTCACGTGACCACCATTCTTGTGATCTTGAGTTTTGGAACTGAGCTTTGGCGGTTGATGATGACATTACACAAGAACACGAGGGCGCAAGAACACTGAAAAACGCACATTGAGAAACAGCTAAAGATTTATGCCAGGGGTGACCAACCCTGTTCCTAGACATCTACCTTCCTGCAGATATCGGTTGCAACCCATATCAAAAACACTTCCTGTAATTATCATATGCTGGTTAGGTCATAATTAATTGGTTCAGGTGTGTTTGATTAGGGTTGGAGCTGAAATCTGCAGGAAGGTAGGTCTCCAGGAACAGAGCACCTCTGATCTATGCTAAGCTAAGCTAAGCTAAGCTAAAAGTGCTTCCGCCAGACCTGGAGATAGACTAAATGCATTTTAAAATGATAAAACTCATTGGTTTAACTTAAAGGACTTGTAAAATGAGTCTATTATTTCCAAAAGAGAAAGTGTAGTGTATCTGTAAAAGCAGATTTAATTCTCGCCTGCAGGTCAGTGTTGCACAGCTCTTGACTTGAACTAGCGCATCTTTTCTCTGTTTATGAATTCCCCTTGAAAGTGATTGTTGACCTCTCTGTGACTTGCACTCAAGTCTCATGTTAGGTACCTGAATTATAATTCTTCAGCCATGTTTTTTTCACTCTGTGTGTTTAATGCAAGAGGACATGGTTTGTCTGGTTAGCATGACCCAGTTAGCCCTTGCTGCTAGATGTCATACACTATTTAGCTGTAAAAAAAAAAAAGCATTCCAACTGCATCCACATTCACTTAGAAGCAGCAGTGCACTGAAATGAATACTAATGCAATTTGTAAATCTGTGAAATGATGGAATTGGTTAAGAAACTCAGGATTAAAGTGATATTTTTAGACACATATTTTTTACATTTGTCTTTACGCAGATCTTGATTGCGAGGATTGTAGTTTCAGCACATTTATGATGGTTGTAGGATCTCCCGAGTGGATTCTATGGTAAATATATTCTATAGTTATTCAAGCATCAGTAAATGTCACTGTTGTCATGGCAACCCAGAGGGGAGGTGGGGGGTGTAGCCTGCCGTCTGTTGGCATTTCTTTGTGATCTGAATGTTGTTCACTGACATGCAGAGAAATTATAAGTAGACTTTAGCTGCGTTTTTTTCTTGTCAGCATATGCAAAGTGTAACTGTTTGCAGGGATGAGACTGATGGAGCATTAGTTATTTTGCTATTTGCGAAACATTAGCATTTGAACGCTAAGACATGGTTATGAGGATGAACAATGGTTCCACTACAGCAACCAAAGATAATGTATGGTATTAATAATAAATCATTAGAAAGAAATTATATAATATAATAATGAACTAAATTGTATGTATTTTTATTTTATAAAGTATTTAAATTTCTATTCAGACTTCAATTTATTTTATCAACAAATGGGTCAAAGATGAAAATGGGTTTAAAATATACAGTTTTTATTATGTAAGTTTAGTGTTGTTTGTTTACTGTTTTATTTTCAGGTCAATCGTTTACATCAAATATGGACAAATCTAACATTGGGTTAAATGTTTTTAATTTCATTTAAATAATATTTTTAAACCAAGTTGTTGGGTTTCTCCATATTAAAATAATTAACATATTATAATTATATTTATTTATATAATTATACTATAATTATCATTATATTATTATATCAGTTACCCTTAATGATACTGGAACAGTATTTCTCACGTAAAGTTTGACATGTCCGTGCTTAAAAAAAACAGCTTAAAACAGCCTTAGCTGGTTGGCTGGTTTTAGCTGGTCTACTATACTGGTTTTAGAGGGGTTTTGGCCATTTTCAGCCTGATCTTAGCTGGTCTGGCTGGAACATGACCAGCCAAAACCCACTTGACTAGCCTGGTTTAAGCTGGACATAGCTGGTTTTGGCTGGTCATCTCCCAGCCTGACAAGCTAAGACCAGGCTGGAAATGGCTGAAAACCAGCCTGCAGTGGCCAAAATCCCCCTAAAACCAGGCTGGTCAACCAGCTAAACCCAAGCTGTTTTTTTTTGTTTTGTTTTTGAGCGGGGGTATTAAAAATTATTTTAAACATTAAACTTACTGTATGTAGTTTTATCCAATGTTGGTGACCCAATACAGATCATTTAATCAATATACAGTATATTTGTAGGTTTATTGTTTCAAACATTTAGCTCTGTAAAATTAGCAATGTTCAATAGTTTACATCAAATATGGACAAATCTAATGTTGGGTTAAATGTTTTTAAACTGATATTTTTAAACCCAGTTGTTGGGTTACTCCATATCTGACCCAACACTGGGTTAAAACAATGTTTTAAAATGAAAATAAAACAATGTTTCAACATTATATTAATATATCAGTTACCCTGAATTACACATAAGTTCAACATGTCCCTGCTGAGAAAAGCTGGCCGGTTGGCTGGTTTTAGAGGGGTTTTGGCTAGCTTCCAGCCATGTCCAGCCTGGTCATAGTTGATTTTGGCTGGCTACCCTGCTGAAAAATCCAGCTTAAACCAGCCTAGGCTGGTCGCCTGGTTTTAGCTGGTCGACCAGGCTGGTTTAAGAGGGGTTTTGGCCATTTCCAGGCTGGTTTCCAGCCATTTCCAGCCTGGTCTTAGCTGGTCAGGCTGGAAAATGACCAGCTAAATCCAGCTAAAACCAGCTTGACCAGCCTGGTTTAAGCTGGACATAGCTGGTTTTGGCTGGGCTCCCAGCCTGGCTAGGCTGGTCAAGCTGGTTTTAGCTGGTCATCTCCCAGCCTGACCAGCTAAAACCAGGCTGGAAATGGCTGGAAACCAGCCTGGAAATGGCCGAAACCCCTCTAAAACCAGCCTGGTCGACCAGCTAAAACCAGCCTGGGCTGGTTTAAGATTTTTTTTTCAGAAGGGTAGGTTGGTCAAACTGGTCATCTCCCAGCCTGACCAGCTAAGACCAGGCTGGAAATGGCTGAAAACCAGCCTGTAATGGCCAAAATCCCCCTAAAACCAGGCTGGAAATGGCTTGAAACCAGCCTGCAATGGCCAAAATCCCCTAAAACCAGGCTGGTCGACCAGCTAAACCCAAGCTGTATTTTGAGCAGGGGTATAACAAATTATTTTAAAGATTAAACTCACTGTATTTAGCTTTATATAATGTTTGGTGCTCAAAACAGGATATCTCATCTTCACCCAATACAGATCATTTAATCAATACACAGTATATTTGTTGGTTTATTGTTTTAATTCAAACATTTAGCTGTGTAAAATTAGCATAAAGCTACAGCTATGAGGGTGATTAGCGGTATGGCAGGAATAGATAGAGTGGTACTGCCATCTGCTGGCTAACAGGGACACTCACTATGATCCACGTTAGATTTACATGTGCTGGTCAGTAGTATTAGGAGTTGCAGTGACGAGACCAAGAGTGCTTTATTTATTTGTATTTCATTGTACCGTACAGAGGTATTGATTTACTGTAGCATGAAATGCCTTTTTAATAATCCCTCCGTAACTTAAACGTATTCTGACAGTGTTTCTCTCGAGCAGCTCTGTCATATTTTGCTCTTTCACAGGCTATCTGGTTTCAGTGTTAGCGAAGGTTGCTATATTTACCTAATAAAAGCACCATAGGTTTATTTATTGTATTATAGAGAAACTCAAGAGGTTTATCAGAGAGTATTTGGATGAATCTGTGAAATGGAGACGCGACAATGACATATGCACAAATACAGTATATCCCACCTATAGTCATTTGCAGTAAATATTACAGTGTTTTTGAATCATGCTATAGTAAAGTTGGTGTATCGTATACGACATTTTATCAATGAATGCTACAGCAGCATGGTATTCACAATAGGCAACTGATAACTAAACCCTACTATCGTTGTTGTGTAGCAACTATACAATCACTGCAACAGATTCAAGTCGGAATAGTTTAAAAACACTGGCATTTACTACAAATTTCTATAGTGTTTTTCTTTCGTGTGGGATGATGTAAAGATTTTAAATATGTTAATATATCTAATGGTATGTTTTGTAACCACGCAAATGTTTGATTGTTGGGCTATTTCTTTGCTCTGCATGAATTCTCAGTTGTGGTTAAAGATGACTGAACACTTCACTGGCCTGAATGTTTCCACCTTATGTGACTGTTATTGTTGAATGAATATGAGAGCAAATAATGAAATGTTTTTATTTAATCTGTACTGTAAACCCTGTGTCTTATTCGGTTCTGAATTTACACCGCAAACTGAACCGAAAAACAACAATTCACACTTATTAGAAGTCCACTCATGTGTCAGAATATGTGTTTGTGTGGCCATGTTTCTATAATTTCCTACTAAATGTGATCTTTTGAGAATGCACTTTATTTCATGTCAGTTATTGTTTGATTTTTTTTTATAATACGTTCTTGGTTGTTTTATTGAACTCCCCTGTACAATACTGTACATAGAGGTAAATTAAGACATGAAGATATTCTGTTCTAATGTGAATGTTTTAAATATAGGAGAATTGCAGAGTATCTCGGTCTTGTATCATTTATTATGTGGCATTTTGGACGGCTTGTGTCAGAATGAATCTGTTATTTATTCTATTTATTTGGTTCTGTACATCACTTTTACTTGCTGCAAATATCAATCGATCCATGAACTGAGGTGCAGTGTGTGTAATCAGTTAATAAAGAGATATTGTATACAATTACAATTATTCTGTTGTCTGCTTTCAAGAATGTTAAGTGAAATATGGACTAAACCAATGTGTGGGTTGATGTGAAATCTAAATTTACACTGTTTTGCTAGCTTTCCTACTCTCACCTATGATCATGAGCTTTGGGTCATGACCGAAAGGACAAGATCTTGGATACAAGCGGCTGAAATGAGTTTCCTTCGTAGCGTGGCAGGGCACACCCTTATAGAAAGGATGAGGAGCTCTTTCACCTGGCAGGAGCTCGGGAGTTGAGCCGCTGCTCCTTCACATAGAGAGAAGTCAGCTGGGGTGACTCGGGCATCTGTTTCGGATGCCTCCAGGACGCCTAGGGAGGTGTTCCAGGCATGCCCCACCGGGAGGAGGCCTAGGGGAAGACCCAGGACACGCTGGAGGGACTATGGCCCCGTTTACACTAATGCGTTTTAGTTTGAAAACGCATAAGTTTTGCTACGGTTACGCCATCCATCCACACTACGCCAGTTTTCGAGCGCCGAAAACTGAGCGCTTTGGTAACGCTGGACAGGCAGTTTTCATTCTAAAACGCTGCTGCTCCGTCTCAGTGTGGATTAGGGAAAACGGAGAAATTTGAAAACGGAGGCGGGGCTGCTAAAATTCGCTACCTGATTGGGGCTTTTGTGTCATTGCGTATGCTTCCCTTATTCGTCAAGCCCCTATCACATGACAGCAGACCAGCCTTCACTGTAAACAACAACACGGACACAGAGATGGGAGTGTTGTTTGCAGTATTGTCTGTTTTAGGCACCGTTGTGCAGTTATTCATTTGTTACATTTAGTAACAACTCGACCTCGTCGCGTATCCACAAAAATACCTCTCTTGCTTTCTTTGCCATCACGTTCATTGTTCAACCGGCATTTGTTGACTAACAATAACAAAGTGCCGAGCGTGACACATGCTTTCTGTCTCTACTAGAACGCGCATGCACAGAGTGCGCGAATGTTTACGTGATACACGTTTTTGGTGGCGTAGTGTGGACGGACATATGTTCAGAAACGCTAGTTGAGACGCTAGTGTAGACACGGATCAGTTTTGATCTACAACACCGTTTTAAAACTAAAACGCACTAGTGTAAACGGGGCCTAAGTCTCTCGGCTGGCCTGGGAACGCCTCAGGATCGCCCCAAAGGAGCTGGAAGAAGTGTCTGGGGAGAGGAAAGTCTGGAGTTCTCTCCTAAGTCTGCTGCCCCATGACCCTGCCCCGGATAAGTGGATGAAAATGATGATGATGATGCGAGCGTGCATTGTTATTCTTTAGGACAACAATTAGTATGTCAATTGCGTAAATCTGTTTGTTTTGGTAATCTTCAATCAAAGCCTGATCATTTGCTTCTGTATTTGGAGAGTCGGTCCTTCTGTGATGATGTCAGTTTGATGCCTCTGCCACAATATTCTTAGCCACGCCCCTCTTACCGTTAGTTTGCTATGAGTGAATGGTGCACAATGTGACGTCACGCGATATGTTGCGATTGAGATTTTCGAAAAAATTACATCGCTTTGTAAACGTTTAATATTACCATTTGTTGGGTCATCACGTACAGTATGATGTAGCGATTGGACCCAGAAGCCGCTCTGTATTTTCGTAATTTCTTCCTCTTTACACTGCAAAATAAATGCTGGGTTGTTGTAGCCTAAACCATTGTACCTAATATGAGCGAACCCAGCCATTGGGTTAAAGAGTGTCCTTTAAATACGATTGAAAAAATTAACCCAATGATGAGTTTACTTATATATGACCCAGTGATATGTTAAAACTACACAGATTTTTTAAAGCATAGATTCTCTAGAGAGCATTTGATTGGTTGGACAAATCTAATGAGAATCTGATAATCATGTGTGATGTCATAAAAATAGCTGATTCACATTGGCGGAAGTTACAAAGTTTTAAAAAAGTTTTTAAATGCAAATTTTGATGTTGGGGCGGCAAGGTGGCTCGGTGGTTAGCACTGTCGCCTCGCAGCAAGAAGGTCCCTGGTTCAAGTACCGGCTAGGCCAGTTGATTTTGGTAATAGTGTATGGTTATGTGTCGGTGAATGCAAGAGTGTATACGTTTTTCCCAGTACTGGGGTGCAGCAGGAAGGGCATCTGCTGCATAAAACCTATGCTGGAATAGTTGGCGGTTCATTCCACTGTGATGACCACTGATAAATAATGGACTCAAACGAATTAAGGAATTTTGATATTTTGCAGCACACTTCCTTATAGAGGACATCAAGACGGACGCATTAACACTCCCCTACCCCCACGGTCAATCTTCATGTCATGGGATCTTTAAATTCTCAATTACAACATTTTGAAACCTTTATCATTACAATGGTGATTTCAGATATTGCTTGGGTTTTTTGTTTTACCGATTTTGTCTTTGCTAGATTTATTTATTTTTGTCAACAGTTGCAGACCTTTGCTCACAGAGCGTTTGACCTCCTTTATCACAGTACGAGCTACAGATTATTAACAGTGCTTAAAATGACCTTTAAAAATACTAGCTGGATACTGTAGTTATCAAATGTGTAAACATTCACAATAATGATTTTTAGCGCTCAACAGTAAACAAAGCACAAACTTGACTCTTTGCAAAATAAATCTAGTTTTGAATGTTTGACATTTTGAAGCAATGCTTATATAATCCTGCGCTGTATGACATAACTCAATGCAAAGCAGAATCTGTCTATTAGTATAAGCATGTAAGCATATAAAAATATGGAGTTTAATTGTGGACATGAAAGCAGAATTTGACTAACCACATAAAAACAAAACACACCAGCACTGCCATAACCAAATCATTTGCATTTTTTCACAAACCAAAGTTTGAAGGTAAGCTGAGAAATCCTATTTTAGTGTCAGTATGTAAAGAATATATACAGTATATTAAAGCATGTAAAATGTAAGGACATATTGATGTTTCAAATGAATTTTGTGATAAAATGGTGGACAATAAAATGTCACAAATTGATATATAATATTTCTTTGCACTATACACTCACCGGCCACTTTATTAGATACACCTTATTAGTACCGGGTTAGTTCTTTCAGAACTGCCTTAATCTTTCATGGCACAGATTCAACAAGGCACTGGAAATATTCCTCAGAGATTTTGCTCCATATTGACTTTATATTTATTTAAATTCTGACCTTACCATCCGAATGTCGCAGCAGAAATCGAGACTCATCAGACCAGGCGACGTTTTTCCAATCTTCTATTTTCCAATTTTGGTGAGCCTGTGTGAATTGTAGCCTCAGTTTCCTGTTACTAGCTAACAGGAGTGGCCCTCGGTGATATTTTCTGCTGCTGTAGCCCATCTGCCTCAAGGTTAGGTGTGTTGTGCCTTCAGAAATGCTCTTCTGCATACCTCGGTTGTAACGAGTGGTTATTTGAGCTACTGTTGCCTTTCAATCAGATTAAACCAGTCTGGCCATTCTCCACTGACCTCTGCCATCAACAAGGCATTTGTGCCCACAAAACTGCCGCTCACTGGATATTTTCTCTTTTTCAGACCATTCACACTAAGCCCTAGTGATAGTTGTGCGTGAAAATCCCAGTAGATCAGCAGTTTCTTAAATACTCAGACCAGCTCATCTGGCACCAACAGCCATGTTTAAAGTCACTTAAATCACCTTTCTTCCCCATCCTGATGCTCAGTTTGAACTGCAGCAGATCGTCTTGACCATGTCTACATGCCTAAACGCATTGAGTTGCTGCCCTGTGATTGGCTGATTAGAAATTTGCGTTAACAAGCATTTGAACAGGTATACCTAATAAAGTGGCCGGTGAGTATACTATATACATCGATACTTCTTTGCGATCTATGATATCCGTTTGTTTCACAGAAATAAATTATAAAAATAAACAAAATACATCGTGATGTAATATAAAACAATACATGTAATTTGTTTTGAAAATAAATATCTAAAAATTGTATTAAACGTTGGACTTCTCGTACATCTACATCGTCTATTCATCAAACGGCAGCCGGCGAGTCTGACCAATCACGTTGCGTGTTAGGGCGGGTCGAGGGAGTGTATCTTCATGACAACAGGAAGTAGCAGCACACGGGTTTAATCGCTCGTCGTTTTAAACACTATTCGTCCGATCTGCAATTTTTCGACAGCCGGGTAAAGAGCCAAGAAACAGACACTCATGACTGCAGCTTTACCCGATAATCAGCGAGATGACGGCGCTGGAAGAGGCCTGAGTTCGGTCTGAAACAGCGCTTGTCCTTGCGGTCGGACAGCGATACTGGAGATTCAGAGGAAAAGTATGAAAATATCCGGAACATCAGACATGCCTGGTCTGACGTGAAAATAACGCTTGAAATGGTTGGTATGTTTGTTTAAATTCAGTTTTATAGAGCACTAGATGCACGTCTAAATGTCTATAGTTTTACATTTAAGTCAAAACCCATTATCAGGTTGTCTCCAATGAATTCTCAATTAATTT